>NW_023493689.1:201692-258019 GCF_013265735.2 Oncorhynchus mykiss
AACCAAGACCAGAACCAAGACCCAGAACCAAGACCAGAACCAGAACCAGAACCAAGACCCAGAACCAGAACCAAGAACCAGAACCAGAACCAAGACCAGATCCGGAACCAGAACCAAGACCCAGACCCAGAACCAGAACCAAGACCAAAACCAGAACCAAGACCCAGAACCAGAACCAAGACCCAGAACCAGAACCAGAACCAAGACCAGAACCAGAACCAGAACCAGACCCAGACCCAGAACCAGAACCAAGACCAAAACCAAAACCAGAACCAAGACCCAGAACCAGAACCAGAGCCAGAACCAGAACCAAGAACAGAACCAGAACCAGAACCAGAACCAAGACCAGACCCAGAACCAAGACCAGAACCAAGACTCAGAACCAGAACCAAGACCAGAACCAGAACCAAGACCATAACCAAGACCAGAACCAGAACCAGAACCAGAACCAAGACCCAGAACCAGAACCAAGAACCAGAACCAGAACCAAGACCCGACCCAGAACCAGAACCAGAACCAGAACCAAGACCAGAACCAGAACCAAGACCATAACCAAGACCAGAACCAGAACCAGAACCAAGACCCAGAACCAGAACCAAGAACCAGAACCAGAACCAAGACCCGACCCAGAACCAGAACCAGAACCAGACCAGAACCAGAACCAAGACCAGAACCAGAACCAGACCTAGAACCAGAACCAGAAACAGACCCAAGACCCAGAACCAGAACCAGACCAGAACCAAGACCCAGAACCAGAACCAGAACCAGAACCAGAACCAGAACCAGAACCAGACCCAGAACCAGAATCAAGACCAAAACCAGAACCAAGACCCAGACCAAGAACCAGAACCAGAACCAGAACCAGAGCCAAGACCAGAACCAGAACCAAGAACCAGAACCAGAACCAAGACCAGACCTAGAACCAGAACCAGACCAGAACCAGAACCAAGACCAGAACCAGAACCAGACCCAGAACCAAGACAAGAATGAGACCCAGAACCAGACCCAGAACCAGACCCAGAGTCAGAACCAAGACCAGAACCAGACCCAGACCCAGAACCAAGACCAGTACCAAGACCCAGAACCAAGACCAGAACCAGAACCAGAACCAAGACCCAGAACCAGAACCAAGAACCAGAACCAGAACCAAGACCAGACCCAGAACCAGAACCAGACCAGAACCAGACCCAGACCCAGACCCAGAACCAAGACCAGAAGCAGACCCAGAACCAGACGCAGAACCAGACCCAGAGCCAGAACCAAGACCAGAACCAGACCCAGACCCAGAACCAGAACCAAGACTAGAACCAGAACCAGACCAGAAACAGAACCAGAACCAGAATCAAGACCAGAACCAGAAAAAGAACCTGAAATAGACCCAGAACCAGAACCAAGACCAGAACCAGAACCAGAACCAGAACCAAGACCCAGAACCAGAACCAGAACCAAGACCAAAACCAGAACCAAGACCCCGAACCAGAACCAAGTCCCAGAACCAGAACCAGAACCAAGACCAGAACCAGAACCAGAACCAGACCCAGAACCAGAACCAAGACCAAAACCAAAACCAGAACCAAGATCCAGAATCAGAACCAGAGCCAGAACCAGAACCAAGACCAGAACCAGAACCAGAACCAGAACCAAGACCAGACCCAGAACCAAGACCAGAACCAAGACCAGAACCAGAACCAAGACCCAGAACCAGAACCAAGAACCAGAACCAGAACCAAGTCCCAGAACCAGAACCAGAACCAAGACCAGAACCAGAACCAGAATCAGAACCAGAACCAGAACCAGAACCAGACCCAGAACCAGAACCAGAACCAGACCAGAACCAGAACCAGAACCAGAACCAGAATCAAGACCAGAACCAAGATCCAGAACCAGAACCAGAGCCAGAACCAAGACCAGAACCAGAACCAAGACAAGACCCAGAACCAAGACCAGAACCAGAACCAGAACCAGAACCAGACCCAGAACCAGAACCAGACCCAGAACCAGAACCAGAACCAGACCAGAACCAGAACCAGAACCAGAACCAGAATCAAGACCAGAACCAGAACCAGAACCAAGACCCAGACCCAGAACCAAAACCAAGACCAAGACCAGAACCAGAACCAGAACCAGACCCAGAACCAGACCCAGAACCAGAACCAAGACCAAAACCAAAACCAGAACCAAGACCCAGAACCAGAACCAGAGCCAGAACCAAGACCAGAACCAGAACCAAGACAAGACCCAGAACCAAGACCAGAACCAGAGCCAGAACCAAGACCCAGAACCAGAACCAGAACCAAGACCCAGAACCAGAACCAGAACCAAGACCAGAACCAGAACCAGAACCAAGACCAGAATCAAGACCAGAACCAGAACAAGAACCAGAACCAGAAATAGAAGCAGAACCAAGACCAGAACCAGAGCCAGAACCAAGACCCAGAACCAGAACCAGAACCAAGACCAGAACCAGAACCAGAACAAGAACCAAGACCAGAATCAAGACCAGAACCAGAACCAGAACCAGAAATAGACCCAGAACCAGAACCAATACCAGAACCAGACCCAGAACCAGAACCAGAACCAAGACCAAAACCAAAACCAGAACCAAGACCCAGAACCAGAACCAGAACCAGAACCAAGACCAGACCCAGAACCAAGACCAGAACCAGAACCAAGACTCAGAACCAGAACCAGAACCAAGACCAGAACCAGCACCAAGACCAGAACCAAGACCAGAACCAGAACCAGAACCAGAACCAGAACCAGAACCAGAACAAGAACCAAGACCCAGAACCAGAACCAAGAACCAGAACCAGAACCAGAACCAAGACCAAAACCAGAACCAAGACCCAGAACCAGAACCAAGACCCAGACCCAGAACCAAGACCAGAACCAGAACCAGAACCAGAACCAGAACCAGAACCAGACCCAGAACCAGACCCAGAACCAGAACCAGAGCCAGAACCAGAACCAAGACCAGAACCAGAACCAAGACCAGAACCAGAACCAGAACCAGAACCAGAACCAGAACAAGAACCAAGACCCAGAACCAGAACCAAGAACCAGAACCAGAACCAAGACCAGACCCAGAACCAGAACCAGAACCAAGACCAAAACCAGAACCAAGACCCAGAACCAGAACCAAGATCCAGACCCAGAACCAAGACCAGAACCAGAACCAGAACCAGACCCAGAACCAGACCCAGAACCAGAACCAGAGCCAGAACCAGAACCAGAACCAGAACCAAGACCAGAACCAGAACCAGAACCAAGACAAGACCCAGAACCAAGACCAGAACCAGAGCCAGAACCAAGACCAGAACCAGAACCAGAACCAGACCCAGAACCAAGACCAGAAGCAGACCCAGAACCAGACCCAGAACCAGACCCAGAGCCAGAACCAAGACCATAACCAGACCCAGACCCAGAACCAAGACTAGAACCAGAACAAGACCAGAACCAGAACCAGAACCAAGACCAGATCCGGAACCAGAACCAAGACCCAGACCCAGAACCAGAACCAAGACCAAGACCAAAACCAGAACCAAGACCCAGAACCAGAACCAAGACCCAGAACCAGAACCAGAACCAAGACCAGAACCAGAACCAGAACCAGACCCAGAACCAGAACCAAGACCAAAACCAAAACCAGAACCAAGACCCAGAACCAGAACCAGAGCCAGAACCAGAACCAAGAACAGAACCAGAACCAGAACCAGAACCAAGACCAGACCCAGAACCAAGACCAGAACCAAGACTCAGAACCAGAACCAAGACCAGAACCAGAACCAAGACCATAACCAAGACCAGAACCAGAACCAGAACCAAGACCCAGAACCAGAACCAAGAACCAGAACCAGAACCAAGACCCGACCCAGAACCAGAACCAGAACCAAGACCAGAACCAGAACCAAGACCAGAACCAAGACCAGAACCAGAACCAGAACCAAGACCCAGAACCAGAACCAAGAACCAGAACCAGAACCAAGACCCGACCCAGAACCAGAACCAGAACCAGACCAGAACCAGAACCAAGACCAGAACCAGAACCAGACCTAGAACCAGAACCAGAAACAGACCCAAGACCCAGAACCAGAACCAGACCAGAACCAAGACCCAGAACCAGAACCAGAACCAGAACCAGAACCAGAACCAGACCCAGAACCAGAATCAAGACCAAAACCAGAACCAAGACCCAGACCAAGAACCAGAACCAGAACCAGAGCCAAGACCAGAACCAGAACCAAGAACCAGAACCAGAACCAAGACCAGACCTAGAACCAGAACCAGACCAGAACCAGAACCAAGACCAGAACCAGAACCAGACCCAGAACCAAGACAAGAATGAGACCCAGAACCAGAACCAAGACCAAAACCAAAACCATAACCAAGACCCAGAACCAGAACCAGAGCCAGAACCAGAACCAAGAACAGAACCAGAACCAGAACCAGAACCAAGACCAGACCCAGAACCAAGACCAGAACCAAGACTCAGAACCAGAACCAAGACCAGAACCAGAACCAAGACCATAACCAAGACCAGAACCAGAACCAGAACCAAGACCCAGAACCAGAACCAAGAACCAGAACCAGAACCAAGACCCGACCCAGAACCAGAACCAGAACCAGAACCAAGACCAGAACCAGAACCAAGACCAGAACCAAGACCAGAACCAGAACCAGAACCAAGACCCAGAACCAGAACCAAGAACCAGAACCAGAACCAAGACCCGACCCAGAACCAGAACCAGAACCAGACCAGAACCAGAACCAAGACCAGAACCAGAACCAGAGCCAGAACCAGAACCAAGAACAGAACCAGAACCAGAACCAGAACCAAGACCAGACCCAGAACCAAGACCAGAACCAAGACTCAGAACCAGAACCAAGACCAGAACCAGAACCAAGACCATAACCAAGACCAGAACCAGAACCAGAACCAAGACCCAGAACCAGAACCAAGAACCAGAACCAGAACCAAGACCCGACCCAGAACCAGAACCAGAACCAGAACCAAGACCAGAACCAGAACCAAGACCAGAACCAAGACCAGAACCAGAACCAGAACCAAGACCCAGAACCAGAACCAAGAACCAGAACCAGAACCAAGACCCGACCCAGAACCAGACCCAGAACCAGAACCAAGAACCAGAACCAGAACCAAGACCCGACCCAGAACCAGAACCAGAACCAGACCAGAACCAGAACCAAGACCAGAACCAGAACCAGACCTAGAACCAGAACCAGAAACAGACCCAAGACCCAGAACCAGAACCAGACCAGAACCAAGACCCAGAACCAGAACCAGAACCAGAACCAGAACCAGAACCAGAACCAGACCCAGAACCAGAATCAAGACCAAAACCAGAACCAAGACCCAGACCAAGAACCAGAACCAGAACCAGAGCCAAGACCAGAACCAGAACCAAGAACCAGAACCAGAACCAAGACCAGACCTAGAACCAGAACCAGACCAGAACCAGAACCAAGACCAGAACCAGAACCAGACCCAGAACCAAGACAAGAATGAGACCCAGAACCAGACCCAGAACCAGACCCAGAGTCAGAACCAAGACCAGAACCAGACCCAGACCCAGAACCAAGACCAGAACCAAGACCCAGAACCAAGACCAGAACCAGAACCAGAACCAAGACCCAGAACCAGAACCAAGAACCAGAACCAGAACCAAGACCAGACCCAGAACCAGAACCAGACCAGAACCAGACCCAGACCCAGACCCAGAACCAAGACCAGAAGCAGACCCAGAACCAGACGCAGAACCAGACCCAGAGCCAGAACCAAGACCAGAACCAGACCCAGACCCAGAACCAGAACCAAGACTAGAACCAGAACCAGACCAGAAACAGAACCAGAACCAGAATCAAGACCAGAACCAGAAAAATAACCTGAAATAGACCCAGAACCAGAACCAAGACCAGAACCAGAACCAGAACCAGAACCAAGACCCAGAACCAGAACCAGAACCAAGACCAAAACCAGAACCAAGACCCCGAACCAGAACCAAGTCCCAGAACCAGAACCAGAACCAAGACCAGAACCAGAACCAGAACCAGACCCAGAACCAGAACCAAGACCAAAACCAAAACCAGAACCAAGATCCAGAATCAGAACCAGAGCCAGAACCAGAACCAAGACCAGAACCAGAACCAGAACCAGAACCAAGACCAGACCCAGAACCAAGACCAGAACCAAGACCAGAACCAGAACCAAGACCCAGAACCAGAACCAAGAACCAGAACCAGAACCAAGTCCCAGAACCAGAACCAGAACCAAGACCAGAACCAGAACCAGAACCAGAACCAGACCCAGAACCAGAACCAGAACCAGACCAGAACCAGAACCAGAACCAGAACCAGAATCAAGACCAGAACCAGAACCAGAACCAAGACCCAGACCCAGAACCAAAACCAAGACCAAGACCAGAACCAGAACCAGAACCAGACCCAGAACCAAACCCAGAACCAGAACCAAGACCAAAACCAAAACCAGAACCAAGACCCAGAACCAGAACCAGAACCAGAGCCAGAACCAAGACCAGAACCAGAACCAAGACAAGACCCAGAACCAAGACCAGAACCAGAGCCAGAACCAAGACCCAGAACCAGAACCAGAACCAAGACCCAGAACCAGAACCAGAACCAAGACCAGAACCAGAACCAGAACCAAGACCAGAATCAAGACCAGAACCAGAACAAGAACCAGAACCAGAAATAGAAGCAGAACCAAGACCAGAACCAGAGCCAGAACCAAGACCCAGAACCAGAACCAGAACCAAGACCAGAACCAGAACCAGAACAAGAACCAAGACCAGAATCAAGACCAGAACCAGAACCAGAACCAGAAATAGACCCAGAACCAGAACCAATACCAGAACCAGACCCAGAACCAGAACCAGAACCAAGATCAAAACCAGAACCAAGACCCAGAACCAGAACCAGAACCAAAACCAAGACCAGACCCAGAACCAAGACCAGAACCAGAATCAAGACTCGAACCAGAACCAGAACCAGACCCAGAACCAGAACCAAGACCAAAACCAAAACCAGAACCAGACCCAGAACCAGAACCAAGACCAAAACCAAAACCAGAACCAAGATCCAGAATCAGAACCAGAGCCAGAACCAGAACCAAGACCAGAACCAGAACCAGAACCAGAACCAAGACCAGACCCAGAACCAAGACCAGAACCAGAACCAGAACCAGAACCAAGACCAGACCCAGAACCAAGACCAGAACCAAGACCAGAACCAGAACCAAGACCCAGAACCAGAACCAAGAACCAGAACCAGAACCAAGTCCCAGAACCAGAACCAGAACCAAGACCAGAACCAGAACCAGAACCAGAACCAGACCCAGAACCAGAACCAGAACCAGACCAGAACCAGAACCAGAACCAGAACCAGAATCAAGACCAGAACCAGAACCAAGACCCAGAACCAGAACCAAGAACCAGAACCAAGTCCCAGAACCAGAACCAGAACCAAGACCAGAACCAGAACCAGAACCAGAACCAGACCCAGAACCAGAACCAGAACCAGACCAGAACCAGAACCAGAACCAGAACCAGAATCAAGACCAGAACCAGAACCAGAACCAAGACCCAGACCCAGAACCAAAACCAAGACCAAGACCAGAACCAGAACCAGAACCAGACCCAGAACCAAACCCAGAACCAGAACCAAGACCAAAACCAAAACCAGAACCAAGACCCAGAACCAGAACCAGAACCAGAGCCAGAACCAAGACCAGAACCAGAACCAAGACAAGACCCAGAACCAAGACCAGAACCAGAGCCAGAACCAAGACCCAGAACCAGAACCAGAACCAAGACCCAGAACCAGAACCAGAACCAAGACCAGAACCAGAACCAGAACCAAGACCAGAATCAAGACCAGAACCAGAACAAGAACCAGAACCAGAAATAGAAGCAGAACCAAGACCAGAACCAGAGCCAGAACCAAGACCCAGAACCAGAACCAGAACCAAGACCAGAACCAGAACCAGAACAAGAACCAAGACCAGAATCAAGACCAGAACCAGAACCAGAACCAGAAATAGACCCAGAACCAGAACCAATACCAGAACCAGACCCAGAACCAGAACCAGAACCAAGATCAAAACCAGAACCAAGACCCAGAACCAGAACCAGAACCAAAACCAAGACCAGACCCAGAACCAAGACCAGAACCAGAACCAAGACTCAGAACCAGAACCAGAACCAAGACCAGAACCAGCACCAAGACCAGAACCAAGACCAGAACCAGAACCAGAACCAGAACCAGAACCAGAACAAGAACCAAGACCCAGAACCAGAACCAAGAACCAGAACCAGAACCAGAACCAAGACCAAAACCAGAACCAAGACCCAGAACCAGAACCAAGACCCAGACCCAGAACCAAGACCAGAACCAGAACCAGAACCAGAACCAGAACCAGAACCAGACCCAGAACCAGACCCAGAACCAGAACCAGAGCCAGAACCAGAACCAAGACCAGAACCAGAACCAGAACCAAGACCAGAACCAGAACCAGAACCAGAACCAGAACCAGAACCAGAACAAGAACCAAGACCCAGAACCAGAACCAGAACCAAGACCAGACCCAGAACCAGAACCAAGACCAAAACCAGAACCAAGACCCAGAACCAGAACCAAGATCCAGACCCAGAACCAAGACCAGAACCAGAACCAGAACCAGACCCAGAACCAGACCCAGAACCAGAACAAGAACCAAGACTCAGAACCAGAACCAGAACCAAGACCAGAACCAGAACCAAGACCAGAACCAAGACCAGACCCAGAACCAGAGCCAGAACCAGAACCAAGACCAGAACCAGACCCAGACCCAGAATCAGAAACAAGACCAGAACCAGGCCCAGAAAAGTGGTTATTTCTGTTGTTCAATTGCTGCAACTTGCTGCAATTGGCCCTACCATCTAGTTTGAACAGTTATATGTTTAAAACATTGTAACCAGAGTGCATCAAACATGATTTTAGAACGTGTTTATGAAAGAAAAGTGGTTATTTCTGTAGATCAATTGCTGCAACTGGCTATCATCTAGTTTGAACAGTTATATGTTTAAACCGTATCCAGAGTGCATCAAACATGATTTTAGAACGTGTTTATGAAAGAAAAGTGGTTATTTCTGTAGTTCAATTGCTGCAACTGGCTATCATCTAGTTTGAACAGTTATATGTTTAAAACATTGTATCCAGAGTGCATCAAACATGATTTTAGACCGTGTTTATGGAAAGAAAGTGGTTATTTCTGTAGTTCAATTACTGCAACTTGATGCAAATTGGCTTTATCATCTAGTTTGAACAGTTATATATATTTAAAACATTGTATCCAGAGTGCATCAAACATGATTTTAGACCGTGTTTATGGAAAGAAAAGTGGTTGTCTGTAGTTCAATTGCTGCAACTGGCAATCATCTAGTTTGAACAGTTGTATGTTTAAAACATTGTATCCGGAGTGCATCAAACATGATATTAGACCGTGTTTATGGAAAGAAAGTGGTTATTTCTGTAGTTCAATTACTGCAACTTGATGCAAATTGGCCTTATCATCTAGTTTGAACAGTTATATGTTTTTAAAACATTGTATCCAGAGTGCATCAAACATGATTTTAGACCGTGTTTATGGAAAGAAAAGTGGTTATGTCTGTAGTTTAATTGCTGCAACTGGCTATCATCTAGTTTGAACAGTTATATGTTCAAAACATTGTATCCAGAGTGCATCAAACATGATTTTAGACCGTGTTTATGGAAAGAAAAGTGGTTATGTCTGTAGTTTAATTGCTGCAACTGGCTATCATCTAGTTTGAACAGTTATATGTTCAAAACATTGTATCCAGAGTGCATCAAACATGATTTTAGACCGTGTTTATGGAAAGAAAAGTGGTTGTCTGTAGTTCAATTGCTGCAACTGGCAATCATCTAGTTTGAACAGTTGTATGTTTAAAACATTGTATCCGGAGTGCATCAAACATGATATTAGACCGTGTTTATGGAAAGAAAGTGGTTATTTCTGTAGTTCAATTACTGCAACTTGATGCAAATTGGCCTTATCATCTAGTTTGAACAGTTATATGTTTTTAAAACATTGTATCCAGAGTGCATCAAACATGATTTTAGACCGTGTTTATGGAAAGAAAAGTGGTTATGTCTGTAGTTTAATTGCTGCAACTGGCTATCATCTAGTTTGAACAGTTATATGTTCAAAACATTGTATCCAGAGTGCATCAAACATGATTTTAGACCGTGTTTATGGAAAGAAAAGTGGTTGTCTGTAGTTCAATTGCTGCAACTGGCAATCATCTAGTTTGAACAGTTGTATGTTTAAAACATTGTATCCGGAGTGCATCAAACATGATATTAGACCGTGTTTATGGAAAGAAAGTGGTTATTTCTGTAGTTCAATTACTGCAACTTGATGCAAATTGGCCTTATCATCTAGTTTGAACAGTTATATGTTTTTAAAACATTGTATCCAGAGTGCATCAAACATGATTTTAGACCGTGTTTATGGAAAGAAAAGTGGTTATGTCTGTAGTTTAATTGCTGCAACTGGCTATCATCTAGTTTGAACAGTTGTATGTTTAAAACATTGTATCCGGAGTGCATCAAACATGATATTAGACCGTGTTTATGGAAAGAAAGTGGTTAATTCTGTAGTTCAATTACTGCAACTTGATGCAAATTGGCCTTATCATCTAGTTTGAACAGTTATATGTTTTTAAAACATTGTATCCAGAGTGCATCAAACATGATTTTAGACCGTGTTTATGGAAAGAAAAGTGGTTATGTCTGTAGTTTAATTGCTGCAACTGGCTATCATCTAGTTTGAACAGTTATATGTTCAAAACATTGTATCCAGAGTGCATCAAACACGATTTTAGACCGTGTTTATGGAAAGAAAAGGGGTTATTTCTGTAGTTCAATTGCTGCAACTTGCTGCAATTGGCCTTATCATCTAGTTTGAACAGATTTATGTTTAAAACATTGTATCGAGAATGGCTCAAACATGATATTAGACCGTGTTTATGGAAAGAAAGTGGTTATTTCTGTAGTTCAATTGCTGCAACTTGCTGAAATTGGCCTTGTCATCTAGTTTGAACAGTTTAAAACATTGTATCCAGAGTGCATCAAACATGATATTAGACCGTGTTTATGGAAAGAAAAGTGGTTGTCTGTAGTTCAATTACTGCAACTTGCTGCAATTGGCCTTGTCATCTAGTTTGAACAGTTTAAAACATTGTATCCAGAGTGCATTGAACATGATTTTAGACCGTGTTTATGAAAGAAAAGGGGTTATTTCTGTAGTTCAATTGCTGCAACTTGCTGAAATTGGCCTTATCATCTAGTTTTAACAGTTATATGTTTTTAAAACATTGTATCCAGAGTGCATTAAACATGATTTTAGACCGTGTTTATGGAAAGAACAGTGGTTATTTCTGTAGTTCAATTGCTGCAACTTGCTGCAACTGGCAATCATCTAGTTTGAACAGTGGTATGTTTAAAACATTGTAATCCAGAGTGCATCAAACATGATATTAGACCGTGTTTATGGAAAGAAAGTGGTTATTTCTGTAGTTCAATTGCTGCAACTGGCTATCATCTAGTTTGAACAGTTATATGTTCAAAACATTGTATCCAGAGTGCATCAAACATGATTTTAGACCGTGTTTATGGAAAGAAAGTGGTTATTTCTGTAGTTCAATTGCTGCAACTGGCTATCATCTAGTTTGAACAGTTATATGTTCAAAACATTGTATCCAGAGTGCATCAAACATGATTTTAGACCGTGTTTATGGAAAGAAAAGTGGTTGTCTGTAGTTTAATTGATGCAATTGGCCCTACCATCTAGTTTGAACAGTTATATGTTTAAAACATTGTGTCCAGAGTGCATCAAACATGATTTTAGACCGTGTTTATGGAAAGAAAAGTGGTTGTCTGTAGTTCAATTGCTGCAACTTGCTGCAATTGGCCCTATTATCTAGTTTGAACAGTTTAAAACATTGTATCCAGAGTGCATTGAACATGATTTTAGACCGTCTTTATGAAAGAAAAGTGGTTATTTCTGTAGTTCAATTGCTGCAACTTGCTGCAATTGGCCTTATCATCTAGTTTGAACAGTTTAAAACATTGTATCCAGAGTGCATCAAACATGATTTTAGTCCGTGTTTATGGAAAGAAAAGTGGTTATGTCTGTAGTTTAATTGATGCAATTGGCCCTACCATCTAGTTTGAACAGTTATATGTTTAAAACATTGTGTCCAGAGTGCATCAAACATGATTTTAGACCGTGTTTATGGAAAGAAAAGTGGTTGTCTGTAGTTCAATTGCTGCAACTTGCTGCAATTGGCCCTATTATCTAGTTTGAACAGTTTAAAACATTGTATCAAGAGGGCATTGTACATGATTTTAGACCGTCTTTATGAAAGAAAAGTGGTTATTTCTGTAGTTCAATTGCTGCAACTTGCTGCAATTGGCCCTACCATCTAGTTTGAACAGTTATATGTTTAAAACCTTGTATCCAGAGTGCATCAAACATGATTTTAGACCGTGTTTATGGAAAGAAAAGTGGTTATTTCTGTAGGTCAATTGCTGCAACTGGCAATCATCTAGTTTGAACAGTTATATGTTTAAAACATTGTATCCAGAGTGCATCAAACATGATTTTAGACCGTGTTTATGGAAAGAAAAGTGGTTATTTCTGTAGTTCAATTGCTGCAACTGGCTATCATCTAGTTTGAACAGTTATATGTTCAAAACATTGTATCCAGAGTGCATCAAACATGATTTTAGACCGTGTTTATGGAAAGAAAAGTGGTTGTCTGTAGTTCAATTGCTGCAACTTGCTGCAATTGGCTTTATCATCTAGTTTGAACAGTTTAAAACATTGTATCCAGAGTGCATCAAACATGATTTTAGACCGTGTTTATGGAAAGAAAAGTGGTTATGTCTATAGTTTAATTGCTGCAACTGGCTATCATCTAGTTTGAACAGTTATGTGTTTAAAACATTGTATCCAGAGTGCATCAAACATGATTTTAGTCCGTGTTTATGGAAAGAAAAGTGGTTATGTCTGTAGTTTAATTGCTGCAATTGGCCCTACCATCTAGTTTGAACAGTTATATGTTTAAAACATTGTGTCCAGAGTGCATCAAACATGATTTTAGACCGTGTTTATGGAAAGAAAAGTGGTTGTCTGTAGTTCAATTGCTGCAACTTGCTGCAATTGGCCTTATTATCTAGTTTGAACAGTTTAAAACATTGTATCAAGAGTGCATTGTACATGATTTTAGACCGTCTTTATGAAAGAAAAGTGGTTATTTCTGTAGTTCAATTGCTGCAACTGGCAATCATCTAGTTTGAACAGTTATATGTTTAAAACATTGTATCCAGAGTGCATCAAACATGATTTTAGAACGTGTTTATGAAAGAAAAGTGGTTATTTCTGTAGTTCAATTGCTGCAACTGGCTATCATCTAGTTTGAACAGTTATATGTTTAAAACATTGTATCCAGAGTGCATCAAACATGATTTTAGACCGTGTTTATGGAAAGAAAAGTGGTTATTTCTGTAGGTCAATTGCTGCAACTGGCAATCATCTAGTTTGAACAGTTATATGTTTAAAACATTGTATCCAGAGTGCATCAAACATGATTTTAGACCGTGTTTATGAAAAGAAAAGTGGTTATTTCTGTAGTTCAATCGCTGCAACTTGCTGCAATTGGCCTTATCAACTAGTTTGAACAGTTATATGTTTAAAACATTGTATCCAGAGTGCATCAAACATGATTTTAGAACGTGTTTATGAAAGAAAAGTGGTTATTTCTGTAGTTCAATTGCTGCAACTGGCTATCATCTTGTTTGAACAGTTATATGTTTAAAACATTGTATCCAGAGTGCATCAAACATGATTTTAGACCGTGTTTATGGAAAGAAAGTAGTTATTTCTGTAGTTCAATTACTGCAACTTGATGCAAATTGGCCTTATCAACTAGTTTGAACAGTTATATGTTTAAAACATTGTATCCAGAGTGCATCAAACATGATTTTAGACCGTTTATGGAAAGAAAGTAGTTATTTCTGTAGTTCAATTACTGCAACTTGATGCAAATTGGCCTTATCATCTAGTTTGAACAGTGATATGTTTTTAAAACATTGTATCCAGAGTGCATCAAACATGATTTTAGACCGTGTTTATGGAAAGAAAAGTGGTTATGTCTATAGTTTAATTGCTGCAACTGGCTATCATCTAGTTTGAACAGTTATGTGTTTAAAACATTGTATCCAGAGTGCATCAAACATGATTTTAGTCCGTGTTTATGGAAAGAAAAGTGGTTATGTCTGTAGTTTAATTGCTGCAATTGGCCCTACCATCTAGTTTGAACAGTTATATGTTTAAAACATTGTGTCCAGAGTGCATCAAACATGATTTTAGACCGTGTTTATGGAAAGAAAAGTGGTTGTCTGTAGTTCAATTGCTGCAACTTGCTGCAATTGGCCTTATTATCTAGTTTGAACAGTTTAAAACATTGTATCAAGAGTGCATTGTACATGATTTTAGACCGTCTTTATGAAAGAAAAGTGGTTATTTCTGTAGTTCAATTGCTGCAACTGGCAATCATCTAGTTTGAACAGTTATATGTTTAAAACATTGTATCCAGAGTGCATCAAACATGATTTTAGAACGTGTTTATGAAAGAAAAGTGGTTATTTCTGTAGTTCAATTGCTGCAACTGGCTATCATCTAGTTTGAACAGTTATATGTTTAAAACATTGTATCCAGAGTGCATCAAACATGATTTTAGACCGTGTTTATGGAAAGAAAAGTGGTTATTTCTGTAGGTCAATTGCTGCAACTGGCAATCATCTAGTTTGAACAGTTATATGTTTAAAACATTGTATCCAGAGTGCATCAAACATGATTTTAGACCGTGTTTATGAAAAGAAAAGTGGTTATTTCTGTAGTTCAATCGCTGCAACTTGCTGCAATTGGCCTTATCAACTAGTTTGAACAGTTATATGTTTAAAACATTGTATCCAGAGTGCATCAAACATGATTTTAGAACGTGTTTATGAAAGAAAAGTGGTTATTTCTGTAGTTCAATTGCTGCAACTGGCTATCATCTTGTTTGAACAGTTATATGTTTAAAACATTGTATCCAGAGTGCATCAAACATGATTTTAGACCGTGTTTATGGAAAGAAAGTAGTTATTTCTGTAGTTCAATTACTGCAACTTGATGCAAATTGGCCTTATCAACTAGTTTGAACAGTTATATGTTTAAAACATTGTATCCAGAGTGCATCAAACATGATTTTAGACCGTTTATGGAAAGAAAGTAGTTATTTCTGTAGTTCAATTACTGCAACTTGATGCAAATTGGCCTTATCATCTAGTTTGAACAGTGATATGTTTTTAAAACATTGTATCCAGAGTGCATCAAACATGATTTTAGACCGTGTTTATGGAAAGAAAAGTGGTTATGTCTATAGTTTAATTGCTGCAACTGGCTATCATCTAGTTTGAACAGTTATGTGTTTAAAACATTGTATCCAGAGTGCATCAAACATGATTTTAGTCCGTGTTTATGGAAAGAAAAGTGGTTATGTCTGTAGTTTAATTGCTGCAATTGGCCCTACCATCTAGTTTGAACAGTTATATGTTTAAAACATTGTGTCCAGAGTGCATCAAACATGATTTTAGACCGTGTTTATGGAAAGAAAAGTGGTTGTCTGTAGTTCAATTGCTGCAACTTGCTGCAATTGGCCTTATTATCTAGTTTGAACAGTTTAAAACATTGTATCAAGAGTGCATTGTACATGATTTTAGACCGTCTTTATGAAAGAAAAGTGGTTATTTCTGTAGTTCAATTGCTGCAACTTGCTGCAATTGGCCCTACCATCTAGTTTGAACAGTTATATGTTTAAAACCTTGTATCCAGAGTGCATCAAACATGATTTTAGACCGTGTTTATGGAAAGAAAAGTGGTTATTTCTGTAGGTCAATTGCTGCAACTGGCAATCATCTAGTTTGAACAGTTATATGTTTAAAACATTGTATCCAGAGTGCATCAAACATGATTTTAGACCGTGTTTATGGAAAGAAAAGTGGTTATTTCTGTAGTTCAATTGCTGCAACTGGCTATCATCTAGTTTGAACAGTTATATGTTCAAAACATTGTATCCAGAGTGCATCAAACATGATTTTAGACCGTGTTTATGGAAAGAAAAGTGGTTGTCTGTAGTTCAATTGCTGCAATTGGCCTTATCATCTAGTTTGAACAGTTTCAAACATTGTATCCAGAGTGCATTGAACATGATTTTAGACCGTCTTTATGAAAGAAAAGTGGTTATTTCTGTAGTTCAATTGCTGCAACTTGCTGCAATTGGCCTTATCATCTGTTTGAACAGTTTAAAACATTGTATCCAGAGTGCATCAAACATGATTTTAGTCCGTGTTTATGGAAAGAAAAGTGGTTATGTCTGTAGTTTAATTGCTGCAATTGGCCCTACCATCTAGTTTGAACAGTTATATGTTTAAAACATTGTGTCCAGAGTGCATCAAACATGATTTTAGACCGTGTTTATGGAAAGAAAAGTGGTTGTCTGTAGTTCAATTGCTGCAACTTGCTGCAATTGGCCTTATTATCTAGTTTGAACAGTTTAAAACATTGTATCAAGAGTGCATTGTACATGATTTTAGACCGTCTTTATGAAAGAAAAGTGGTTATTTCTGTAGTTCAATTGCTGCAACTGGCAATCATCTAGTTTGAACAGTTATATGTTTAAAACATTGTATCCAGAGTGCATCAAACATGATTTTAGAACCTGTTTATGAAAGAAAAGTGGTTATTTCTGTAGTTCAATTGCTGCAACTGGCTATCATCTAGTTTGAACAGTTATATGTTTAAAACATTGTATCCAGAGTGCATCAAACATGATTTTAGACCGTGTTTATGGAAAGAAAAGTGGTTATTTCTGTAGGTCAATTGCTGCAACTGGCAATCATCTAGTTTGAACAGTTATATGTTTAAAACATTGTATCCAGAGTGCATCAAACATGATTTTAGACCGTGTTTATGAAAAGAAAAGTGGTTATTTCTGTAGTTCAATCGCTGCAACTTGCTGCAATTGGCCTTATCAACTAGTTTGAACAGTTATATGTTTAAAACATTGTATCCAGAGTGCATCAAACATGATTTTAGAACGTGTTTATGAAAGAAAAGTGGTTATTTCTGTAGTTCAATTGCTGCAACTGGCTATCATCTTGTTTGAACAGTTATATGTTTAAAACATTGTATCCAGAGTGCATCAAACATGATTTTAGACCGTGTTTATGGAAAGAAAGTAGTTATTTCTGTAGTTCAATTACTGCAACTTGATGCAAATTGGCCTTATCATCTAGTTTGAACAGTTATATGTTTAAAACATTGTATCCAGAGTGCATCAAACATGATTTTAGACCGTGTTTATGGAAAGAAAAGTGGTTATGTCTATAGTTTAATTGCTGCAACTGGCTATCATCTAGTTTGAACAGTTATGTGTTTAAAACATTGTATCCAGAGTGCATCAAACATGATTTTAGTCCGTGTTTATGGAAAGAAAAGTGGTTATGTCTGTAGTTTAATTGCTGCAATTGGCCCTACCATCTAGTTTGAACAGTTATATGTTTAAAACATTGTGTCCAGAGTGCATCAAACATGATTTTAGACCGTGTTTATGGAAAGAAAAGTGGTTGTCTGTAGTTCAATTGCTGCAACTGGCTATCATCTTGTTTGAACAGTTATATGTTTAAAACATTGTATCCAGAGTGCATCAAACATGATTTTAGACCGTGTTTATGGAAAGAAAGTAGTTATTTCTGTAGTTCAATTACTGCAACTTGATGCAAATTGGCCTTATCATCTAGTTTGAACAGTGATATGTTTTTAAAACATTGTATCCAGAGTGCATCAAACATGATTTTAGTCCGTGTTTATGGAAAGAAAAGTGGTTATGTCTGTAGTTTAATTGCTGCAATTGGCCCTACCATCTAGTTTGAACAGTTATATGTTTAAAACATTGTGTCCAGAGTGCATCAAACATGATTTTAGACCGTGTTTATGGAAAGAAAAGTGGTTGTCTGTAGTTCAATTGCTGCAACTTGCTGCAATTGGCCTTATTATCTAGTTTGAACAGTTTAAAACATTGTATCAAGAGTGCATTGTACATGATTTTAGACCGTCTTTATGAAAGAAAAGTGGTTATTTCTGTAGTTCAATTGCTGCAACTGGCAATCATCTAGTTTGAACAGTTATATGTTTAAAACATTGTATCCAGAGTGCATCAAACATGATTTTAGAACCTGTTTATGAAAGAAAAGTGGTTATTTCTGTAGTTCAATTGCTGCAACTGGCTATCATCTAGTTTGAACAGTTATATGTTTAAAACATTGTATCCAGAGTGCATCAAACATGATTTTAGACCGTGTTTATGAAAAGAAAAGTGGTTATTTCTGTAGTTCAATCGCTGCAACTTGCTGCAATTGGCCTTATCAACTAGTTTGAACAGTTATATGTTTAAAACATTGTATCCAGAGTGCATCAAACATGATTTTAGAACGTGTTTATGAAAGAAAAGTGGTTATTTCTGTAGTTCAATTGATGCAACTGGCTATCATCTAGTTTGAACAGTTATATGTTTAAAACATTGTATCCAGAGTGCATCAAACATGATTTTAGAACGTGTTTATGAAAGAAAAGTGGTTATTTCTGTAGTTCAATTGCTGCAACTGGCTATCATCTTGTTTGAACAGTTATATGTTTAAAACATTGTATCCAGAGTGCATCAAACATGATTTTAGACCGTGTTTATGGAAAGAAAGTAGTTATTTCTGTAGTTCAATTACTGCAACTTGATGCAAATTGGCCTTATCATCTAGTTTGAACAGTTATATGTTTAAAACATTGTATCCAGAGTGCATCAAACATGATTTTAGACCGTTTATGGAAAGAAAGTAGTTATTTCTGTAGTTCAATTACTGCAACTTGATGCAAATTGGCCTTATCATCTAGTTTGAACAGTGATATGTTTTTAAAACATTGTATCCAGAGTGCATCAAACATGATTTTAGACCGTGTTTATGGAAAGAAAAGTGGTTATGTCTATAGTTTAATTGCTGCAACTGGCAATCATCTAGTTTGAACAGTTGTATGTTTAAAACGTTGTATCCAGAGTGCCTCAAACATGATATTAGACCGTGTTTATTTAAAGAAAAGTGGTTATTTCTGTAGTTCAATTGCTGCAACTTGCTGCAATTGGCCTTATCATCTAGTTTGAACAGTTATATGTCCAAAACATTGTATCCAGAGTGGATCAAACATGATTTTAGACCGTGTTTATGGAAAGAAAGTAGTTATTTCTGTAGTTCAATCGCTGCAACTTGCTGCAATTGGCCTTATCAACTAGTTTGAACAGTTATATGTTTAAAACATTGTATCCAGAGTGCATCAAACATGATTTTAGACCGTGTTTATGGAAAGAAAAGTGGTTATTTCTGTAGTTCAATTGCTGCAACTTGCTGCAATGCGAACAGTTATATGTTTAAAACATCGTATCCAGAGTGCATCAAACATGATTTTAGATCGTCTCTATGGAAAGAAAAGTAGTTATTTCTCTAGTTTGAACAGTTTTATATGTTCTGTTCTGGTCTTGGTTCTGGTTCTGGTTCTGGTCTTGGTCTTGGTTCTGGTTCTGGTTCTGGTTCTGGTCTTGGTTCTGGTTCTTGTTCTGGTCTTGGTTCTGGTTCTGGTTCTGGGTCTTGGTTCTGGTTCTGGGTCTGGATCTAGTTCTGGTTCTGGTTCTGGGTCTGGTTCTGGTCTTGGTTCTGGTTCTGGTTCTGGTTCTGGTTCTGGTTCTGGTTCTGGTTCTGGTTCTGGTCTTGGATCTGATTCTGGTTCTGGGTCTGGTTCTGGTTCTGGTCTTGGTTCTGGTTCTGGTTCTGGTTCTGGTTCTGGGTCTTGGTTCTGGTTCTGGGTCTGGATCTGGTTCTGGTTCTGGTTCTGGTTCTGGGTCTGGTTCTGGTCTTGGTTCTGGTTCTGGTTCTGGGTCTGGTTCTGGGTCTGGTTCTGGGTCTGGTCTTGGTTTTGGTTCTGGTTCTGGTCTTGGTTCTGGTTCTGGTCTTGTATCTGATTCTGGTTCTGGGTCTGGTTCTGGTTCTGGTCTTGGTTCTGGTTCTGGTTCTGGGTCTGGTTCTGGTTCTGGGTCTTGGTTCTGGTTTTGGTTCTGGTTCTGGTCTTGGTTCTGGTTCTGGTTCTGGTCTTGGTTCTGGTTCTGGTTCTGGTTCTGGGTCTTGGTTCTGGGTCTGGATCTGGTTCTGGTTCTGGTTCTGGGTCTGGTTCTGGTCTTGGTTCTGGTTCTAGTTCTGGGTCTGGTTCTGGGTCTGGTTCTGGGTCTGGTCTTGGTTTTGGTTCTGGTTCTGGTCTTGTTTCTGGTTCTTGGTCTGGATCTGGTTCTGGTTCTGGTCTTGGTTCAGGTTCTGGTCTTGGTTCTGGTTCTGGTTCTGGTCTTGGTTCTGGTTCTGGTTCTGGTTCTGGTTCTGGTCTTGGTTCTGGTTCTGGGTCTGGTTCTGGGTCTTGGTTCTGGTTCTGGTTCTGGTTCTGGTCTTGGTTCTGGTTCTGGTCTTGGTTCTGGTTCCGGTTCTGGGTCTTGGTTCTGGTTCTGGTTCTGGTTCTGAGTCTTGGTTCTGGTTCTGGGTCTGGATCTGGTTCTGGTTCTGGGTCTGGGTCTGGTTCTGGTCTTGGTTCTGGTTCTGGTTCTGGGTCTGGTTCTGGGTCTGGTTCTGGGTCTGGTCTTGGTTCTGGTTCTGGTCTTGGTTCTGGTTCTGGTTCTGGTCTTGGTTCTGGTTCTGGTTCTGGTCTTGGTTCTGGTTCTGGTTCTGGGTCTTGGTTCTGGTTCTGGGTCTGGATCTGGTTTGGTTCTGGGTCTTGGTTCTGGTTCTGGTTCTGGTCTTGGTTCAGGTTCTGGTCTTGGTTCTGGTTCTGGTTCTGGTCTTGGTTCTGGTTCTGGTTCTGGTTCTGGTCTTGGTTCTGGTTCTGGTTCTGGTTCTGGTTCTGGTTCTGGGTCTGGTTCTGGTTCTGGTTCTGGTCTTGGTTCAGGTTCTGGTCTTGGTTCTGGTTCTGGTTCTGGTCTTGGTTCTGGTTCTGGTTCTGGTTCTGGTCTTGGTTCTGGTTCTGGTTCTGGTTCTGGTTCTGGTTCTGGTCTTGGATCTGATTCTGGTTCTGGTTCTGGTTCTGGTCTTGGTTCTGGTTCTGGGTCTGGTTCTGGTTCTGGGTCTGGTTCTGGTTCTGGTTCTGGTCTTGGATCTGATTCTGGTTCTGGGTCTGGTTCTGGTTCTGGTCTTGGTTCTGGTTCTGGGTCTGGATCTGGGTCTTGGTTCTGGTTCTGGTTCTGGTTCTGAGTCTTGGTTCTGGTTCTGGGTCTGGGTCTGGTTCTGGGTCTGGTTCTGGGTCTGGGTCTGGTTCTGGTCTTGGTTCTGGTTCTGGTTCTGGGTCTGGTTCTGGGTCTGGTTCTGGGTCTGGTCTTGGTTCTGGTTCTGGTCTTGGTTCTGGTTCTGGTTCTGGTCTTGGTTCTGGTTCTGGTTCTGGTTCTGGTCTTGGTTCTGGTTCTGGTTCTGGTTCTGGGTCTTGGTTCTGGTTCTGGGTCTGGATCTGGTTTGGTTCTGGGTCTTGGTTCTGGTTCTGGTTCTGGTCTTGGTTCAGGTTCTGGTCTTGGTTCTGGTTCTGGTTCTGGTCTTGGTTCTGGTTCTGGTTCTGGTTCTGGTCTTGGTTCTGGTTCTGGTTCTGGATCTGGTTTGGTTCTGGGTCTTGGTTCTGGATCTGGTTCTGTTCTTGGTTCAGGTTCTGGTCTTGGTTCTGGTTCTGGTTCTGGTCTTGGTTCTGGTTCTGGTTCTGGTTCTGGTTCTGGTCTTGGTTCTGGTTCTGGTTCTGGTTCTGGTTCTGGTCTTGGATCTGATTCTGGTTCTGGGTCTGGTTCTGGTTCTGGTCTTGGTTCTGGTTCTGGGTCTGGATCTTGTTCTGGTTCTGGTTCTGGGTCTGGTTCTGGTCTTGGTTCTGGTTCTGGTTCTGGGTCTGGTTCTGGGTCTGGTTCTGGGTCTGGTCTTGGTTTTGGTTCTGGTTCTGGTCTTGGTTCTGGTTCTGGGTCTGGATCTGGTTCTGGTTCTGGTCTTGGTTCAGGTTCTGGTCTTCGTTCTGGTTCTGGTTCTGGTCTTGGTTCTGGTTCTGGTTCTGGTTCTGGTCTTGGTTCTGGTTCTGGGTCTGGTTCTGGGTCTTGGTTCTGGTTCTGGTTCTGGTTCTGGTTCTGGGTCTGGGTCTGGTTCTGGTCTTGGTTCTGGTTCTGGTTCTGGGTCTGGTTCTGGGTCTGGTTCTGGGTCTGGTCTTGGTTCTGGTTCTGGTCTTGGTTCTGGTTCTGGTTCTGGTCTTGGTTCTGGTTCTGGTTCTGGTTCTGGTCTTGGTTCTGGTTCTGGTTCTGGTTCTGGGTCTTGGTTCTGGTTCTGGGTCTGGATCTGGTTTGGTTCTGGGTCTTGGTTCTGGTTCTGGTTCTGGTCTTGGTTCAGGTTCTGGTCTTGGTTCTGGTTCTGGTTCTGGTCTTGGTTCTGGTTCTGGTTCTGGTTCTGGTCTTGGTTCTGGTTCTGGTTCTGGATCTGGTTTGGTTCTGGGTCTTGGTTCTGGTTCTGGTTCTGGTCTTGGTTCAGGTTCTGGTCTTGGTTCTGGTTCTGGTTCTGGTCTTGGTTCTGGTTCTGGTTCTGGTTCTGGTCTTGGTTCTGGTTCTGGTTCTGGTTCTGGTTCTGGTTCTGGTTCTGGTTCTGGTCTTGGATCTGATTCTGGTTCTGGGTCTGGTTCTGGTTCTGGTCTTGGTTCTGGTTCTGGGTCTGGTTCTGGTTCTGGGTCTGGTTCTGGTTCTGGTTCTGGTCTTGGATCTGATTCTGGTTCTGGGTCTGGTTCTGGTTCTGGTCTTGGTTCTGGTTCTGGTTCTGGTTCTGGTTCTGGATCTTGGTTCTGGTTCTGGGTCTGGATCTGGTTCTGGTTCTGGTTCTGGGTCTGGTTCTGGTCTTGGTTCTGGTTCTGGTTCTGGGTCTGGTTCTGGGTCTGGTTCTGGGTCTGGTCTTGGTTTTGGTTCTGGTTCTGGTCTTGGTTCTGGTTCTGGTCTTGGATCTGATTCTGGTTCTGGGTCTGGATCTGGTTTGGTTCTGGGTCTTGGTTCTGGTTCTGGTTCTGGTCTTGGTTCAGGTTCTGGTCTTGGTTCTGGTTCTGGTTCTGGTCTTGGTTCTGGTTCTGGTTCTGGTTCTGGTCTTGGTTCTGGTTCTGGTTCTGGATCTGGTTTGGTTCTGGGTCTTGGTTCTGGTTCTGGTTCTGGTCTTGGTTCAGGTTCTGGTCTTGGTTCTGGTTCTGGTTCTGGTCTTGGTTCTGGTTCTGGTTCTGGTTCTGGTCTTGGTTCTGGTTCTGGTTCTGGTTCTGGTTCTGGTTCTGGTCTTGGATCTGATTCTGGTTCTGGTTCTGGTTCTGGTCTTGGTTCTGGTTCTGGGTCTGGTTCTGGTTCTGGGTCTGGTTCTGGTTCTGGTTCTGGTCTTGGATCTGATTCTGGTTCTGGGTCTGGTTCTGGTTCTGGTCTTGGTTCTGGTTCTGGGTCTGGATCTGGTTCTGGTTCTGGTTCTGGGTCTGGTTCTGGTCTTGGTTCTGGTTCTGGTTCTGGGTCTGGTTCTGGGTCTGGTTCTGGGTCTGGTCTTGGTTTTGGTTCTGGTTCTGGTCTTGGTTCTGGTTCTGGTCTTGGATCTGATTCTGGTTCTGGGTCTGGTTCTGGTTCTGGTCTTGGTTCTGGTTCTGGTTCTGGGTCTGGTTCTGGTTCTGGGTCTTGGTTCTGGTTCTGGTCTTGGTTCTGGTTCTGGTTCTGGTCTTGGTTCTGGTTCTGGTTCTGGTTCTGGGTCTTGGTTCTGGTTCTGGGTCTGGATCTGGTTCTGGTTCTGGTTCTGGGTCTGGTTCTGGTCTTGGTTCTGGTTCTGGTTCTGGGTCTGGTTCTGGGTCTGGTTCTGGGTCTGGTCTTGGTTTTGGTTCTGGTTCTGGTCTTGGTTCTGGTTCTGGGTCTGGATCTGGTTCTGGTTCTGGTCTTGGTTCAGGTTCTGGTCTTGGTTCTGGTTCTGGTTCTGGTCTTGGTTCTGGTTCTGGTTCTGGTTCTGGTCTTGGTTCTGGTTCTGGGTCTGGTTCTGGGTCTTGGTTCTGGTTCTGGTTCTGGTTCTGGTCTTGGTTCTGGTTCTGGTCTTGGTTCTGGTTCCGGTTCTGGGTCTTGGTTCTGGTTCTGGTTCTGGTTCTGAGTCTTGGTTCTGGTTCTGGGTCTGGATCTGGTTCTGGTTCTGGTTCTGGGTCTGGGTCTGGTTCTGGTCTTGGTTCTGGTTCTGGTTCTGGGTCTGGTTCTGGGTCTGGTTCTGGGTCTGGTCTTGGTTCTGGTTCTGGTCTTGGTTCTGGTTCTGGTTCTGGTCTTGGTTCTGGTTCTGGTTCTGGTCTTGGTTCTGGTTCTGGTTCTGGTTCTGGGTCTTGGTTCTGGTTCTGGGTCTGGATCTGGTTTGGTTCTGGGTCTTGGTTCTGGTTCTGGTTCTGGTCTTGGTTCAGGTTCTGGTCTTGGTTCTGGTTCTGGTTCTGGTCTTGGTTCTGGTTCTGGTTCTGGTTCTGGTCTTGGTTCTGGTTCTGGTTCTGGTTCTGGATCTGGTTTGGTTCTGGGTCTTGGTTCTGGTTCTGGTTCTGGTCTTGGTTCAGGTTCTGGTCTTGGTTCTGGTTCTGGTTCTGGTCTTGGTTCTGGTTCTGGTTCTGGTTCTGGTCTTGGTTCTGGTTCTGGTTCTGGTTCTGGTTCTGGTTCTGGTCTTGGATCTGATTCTGGTTCTGGGTCTGGTTCTGGTTCTGGTCTTGGTTCTGGTTCTGGGTCTGGTTCTGGTTCTGGGTCTGGTTCTGGTTCTGGTTCTGGTCTTGGATCTGATTCTGGTTCTGGGTCTGGTTCTGGTCTTGGTTCTGGTTCTGGTTCTGGTTCTGGTTCTGGGTCTTGGTTCTGGTTCTGGGTCTGGATCTGGTTCTGGTTCTGGTTCTGGGTCTGGGTCTGGTCTTGGTTCTGGTTCTGGTTCTGGGTCTGGTTCTGGGTCTGGTTCTGGGTCTGGTCTTGGTTTTGGTTCTGGTTCTGGTCTTGGTTCTGGTTCTGGTCTTGGATCTGATTCTGGTTCTGGGTCTGGTTCTGGTTCTGGTCTTGGTTCTGGTTCTGGTTCTGGGTCTGGTTCTGGTTCTGGGTCTTGGTTCTGGTTCTGGTTCTGGTCTTGGTTCTGGTTCTGGTTCTGGTCTTGGTTCTGGTTCTGGTTCTGGTTCTGGGTCTTGGTTCTGGTTCTGGGTCTGGATCTGGTTCTGGTTCTGGTTCTGGTTCTGGGTCTGGTTCTGGTCTTGGTTCTGGTTCTGGTTCTGGGTCTGGTTCTGGGTCTGGTTCTGGGTCTGGTCTTGGTTTTGGTTCTGGTTCTGGTCTTGGTTCTGGTTCTGGGTCTGGATCTGGTTCTGGTTCTGGTCTTGGTTCAGGTTCTGGTCTTGGTTCTGGTTCTGGTTCTGGTCTTGGTTCTGGTTCTGGTTCTGGTTCTGGTTCTGGTCTTGGTTCTGGTTCTGGGTCTGGTTCTGGGTCTTGGTTCTGGTTCTGGTTCTGGTTCTGGTTCTGGTTCTGGTTCTGGGTCTGGTTCTGGTCTTGGTTCTGGTTCTGGTTCTGGGTCTGGTTCTGGGTCTGGTTCTGGGTCTGGTCTTGGTTCTGGTTCTGGTCTTGGTTCTGGTTCTGGTTCTGGTCTTGGTTCTGGTTCTGGTTCTGGTTCTGGTCTTGGTTCTGGTTCTGGTTCTGGGTCTTGGTTCTGGTTCTGGGTCTGGATCTGGTTTGGTTCTGGGTCTTGGTTCTGGTTCTGGTTCTGGTCTTGGTTCAGGTTCTGGTCTTGGTTCTGGTTCTGGTTCTGGTCTTGGTTCTGGTTCTGGTTCTGGTTCTGGTCTTGGTTCTGGTTCTGGTTCTGGATCTGGTTTGGTTCTGGGTCTTGGTTCTGGTTCTGGTTCTGGTCTTGGTTCAGGTTCTGGTCTTGGTTCTGGTTCTGGTTCTGGTCTTGGTTCTGGTTCTGGTTCTGGTTCTGGTCTAGGTTCTGGTTCTGGTTCTGGTTCTGGTTCTGGTTCTGGTTCTGGTCTTGGATCTGATTCTGGTTCTGGGTCTGGTTCTGGTTCTGGTCTTGGTTCTGGTTCTGGTTCTGGTTCTGGGTCTTGGTTCTGGTTCTGGGTCTGGATCTGGTTCTGGTTCTGGTTCTGGTTCTGGGTCTGGTTCTGGTCTTGGTTCTGGTTCTGGTTCTGGGTCTGGTTCTGGGTCTGGTTCTGGGTCTGGTCTTGGTTTTGGTTCTGGTTCTGGTCTTGGTTCTGGTTCTGGTCTTGGATCTGATTCTGGTTCTGGGTCTGGTTCTGGTTCTGGTCTTGGTTCTGGTTCTGGTTCTGGGTCTGGTTCTGGTTCTGGGTCTTGGTTCTGGTTTTGGTTCTGGTTCTGGTCTTGGTTCTGGTTCTGGTTCTGGTCTTGGTTCTGGTTCTGGTTCTGGTTCTGGGTCTTGGTTCTGGTTCTGGGTCTGGATCTGGTTCTGGTTCTGGTTCTGGGTCTGGTTCTGGTCTTGGTTCTGGTTCTGGTTCTGGGTCTGGTTCTGGGTCTGGTTCTGGGTCTGGTCTTGGTTTTGGTTCTGGTTCTGGTCTTGTTTCTGGTTCTTGGTCTGGATCTGGTTCTGGTTCTGGTCTTGGTTCAGGTTCTGGTCTTGGTTCTGGTTCTGGTTCTGGTCTTGGTTCTGGTTCTGGTTCTGGTTCTGGTTCTGGTCTTGGTTCTGGTTCTGGGTCTGGTTCTGGGTCTTGGTTCTGGTTCTGGTTCTGGTTCTGGTCTTGGTTCTGGTTCTGGTCTTGGTTCTGGTTCCGGTTCTGGGTCTTGGTTCTGGTTCTGGTTCTGGTTCTGAGTCTTGGTTCTGGTTCTGGGTCTGGATCTGGTTCTGGTTCTGGTTCTGGTTCTGGGTCTGGGTCTGGTTCTGGTCTTGGTTCTGGTTCTGGTTCTGGGTCTGGTTCTGGGTCTGGTTCTGGGTCTGGTCTTGGTTCTGGTTCTGGTCTTGGTTCTGGTTCTGGTTCTGGTCTTGGTTCTGGTTCAGGTTCTGGTCTTGGTTCTGGTTCTGGTTCTGGGTCTTGGTTCTGGTTCTGGGTCTGGATCTGGTTTGGTTCTGGGTCTTGGTTCTGGTTCTGGTTCTGGTCTTGGTTCAGGTTCTGGTCTTGGTTCTGGTTCTGGTTCTGGTCTTGGTTCTGGTTCTGGTTCTGGTTCTGGTCTTGGTTCTGGTTCTGGTTCTGGTTCTGGTTCTGGTTCTGGGTCTGGTTCTGGTTCTGGTTCTGGTCTTGGTTCAGGTTCTGGTCTTGGTTCTGGTTCTGGTTCTGGTCTTGGTTCTGGTTCTGGTTCTGGTTCTGGTCTTGGTTCTGGTTCTGGTTCTGGTTCTGGTTCTGGTTCTGGTTCTGGTCTTGGATCTGATTCTGGTTCTGGTTCTGGTTCTGGTCTTGGTTCTGGTTCTGGGTCTGGTTCTGGTTCTGGGTCTGGTTCTGGTTCTGGTTCTGGTCTTGGATCTGATTCTGGTTCTGGGTCTGGTTCTGGTTCTGGTCTTGGTTCTGGTTCTGGGTCTGGATCTGGGTCTTGGTTCTGGTTCTGGTTCTGGTTCTGAGTCTTGGTTCTGGTTCTGGGTCTGGGTCTGGTTCTGGGTCTGGTTCTGGGTCTGGGTCTGGTTCTGGTCTTGGTTCTGGTTCTGGTTCTGGGTCTGGTTCTGGGTCTGGTTCTGGGTCTGGTCTTGGTTCTGGTTCTGGTCTTGGTTCTGGTTCTGGTTCTGGTCTTGGTTCTGGTTCTGGTTCTGGTTCTGGTCTTGGTTCTGGTTCTGGTTCTGGTTCTGGTTCTGGGTCTTGGTTCTGGTTCTGGGTCTGGATCTGGTTTGGTTCTGGGTCTTGGTTCTGGTTCTGGTTCTGGTCTTGGTTCAGGTTCTGGTCTTGGTTCTGGTTCTGGTTCTGGTCTTGGTTCTGGTTCTGGTTCTGGTTCTGGTCTTGGTTCTGGTTCTGGTTCTGGATCTGGTTTGGTTCTGGGTCTTGGTTCTGGTTCTGGTTCTGGTCTTGGTTCAGGTTCTGGTCTTGGTTCTGGTTCTGGTTCTGGTCTTGGTTCTGGTTCTGGTTCTGGTTCTGGTCTTGGTTCTGGTTCTGGTTCTGGTTCTGGTTCTGGTCTTGGATCTGATTCTGGTTCTGGGTCTGGTTCTGGTTCTGGTCTTGGTTCTGGTTCTGGGTCTGGTTCTGGTTCTGGGTCTGGTTCTGGTTCTGGTTCTGGTCTTGGATCTGATTCTGGTTCTGGGTCTGGTTCTGGTTCTGGTCTTGGTTCTGGTTCTGGTTCTGGTTCTGGTTCTGGGTCTTGGTTCTGGTTCTGGGTCTGGATCTGGTTCTGGTTCTGGTTCTGGGTCTGGTTCTGGTCTTGGTTCTGGTTCTGGTTCTGGGTCTGGTTCTGGGTCTGGTTCTGGGTCTGGTCTTGGTTTTGGTTCTGGTTCTGGTCTTGGTTCTGGTTCTGGTCTTGGATCTGATTCTGGTTCTGGGTCTGGTTCTGGTTCTGGTCTTGGTTCTGGTTCTGGTTCTGGGTCTGGTTCTGGTTCTGGGTCTTGGTTCTGGTTCTGGTTCTGGTCTTGGTTCTGGTTCTGGTTCTGGTCTTGGTTCTGGTTCTGGTTCTGGTTCTGGGTCTTGGTTCTGGTTCTGGGTCTGGATCTGGTTCTGGTTCTGGTTCTGGTTCTGGGTCTTGGTTCTGGTTCTGGGTCTGGATCTGGTTTGGTTCTGGGTCTTGGTTCTGGTTCTGGTTCTGGTCTTGGTTCAGGTTCTGGTCTTGGTTCTGGTTCTGGTTCTGGTCTTGGTTCTGGTTCTGGTTCTGGTTCTGGTCTTGGTTCTGGTTCTGGTTCTGGATCTGGTTTGGTTCTGGGTCTTGGTTCTGGTTCTGGTTCTGGTCTTGGTTCAGGTTCTGGTCTTGGTTCTGGTTCTGGTTCTGGTCTTGGTTCTGGTTCTGGTTCTGGTTCTGGTCTTGGTTCTGGTTCTGGTTCTGGTTCTGGTCTTGGATCTGATTCTGGTTCTGGGTCTGGTTCTGGTTCTGGTCTTGGTTCTGGTTCTGGGTCTGGTTCTGGTTCTGGGTCTGGTTCTGGTTCTGGTTCTGGTCTTGGATCTGATTCTGGTTCTGGGTCTGGTTCTGGTTCTGGTCTTGGTTCTGGTTCTGGTTCTGGTTCTGGTTCTGGGTCTTGGTTCTGGTTCTGGGTCTGGATCTGGTTCTGGTTCTGGTTCTGGGTCTGGTTCTGGTCTTGGTTCTGGTTCTGGTTCTGGGTCTGGTTCTGGGTCTGGTTCTGGGTCTGGTCTTGGTTTTGGTTCTGGTTCTGGTCTTGGTTCTGGTTCTGGTCTTGGATCTGATTCTGGTTCTGGGTCTGGTTCTGGTTCTGGTCTTGGTTCTGGTTCTGGTTCTGGGTCTGGTTCTGGTTCTGGGTCTTGGTTCTGGTTCTGGTTCTGGTCTTGGTTCTGGTTCTGGTTCTGGTCTTGGTTCTGGTTCTGGTTCTGGTTCTGGGTCTTGGTTCTGGTTCTGGGTCTGGATCTGGTTCTGGTTCTGGTTCTGGGTCTGGTTCTGGTCTTGGTTCTGGTTCTGGTTCTGGGTCTGGTTCTGCGTCTGGTTCTGGGTCTGGTCTTGGTTTTGGTTCTGGTTCTGGTCTTGGTTCTGGTTCTGGGTCTGGATCTGGTTCTGGTTCTGGTCTTGGTTCAGGTTCTGGTCTTGGTTCTGGTTCTGGTTCTGGTCTTGGTTCTGGTTCTGGTTCTGGTTCTGGTTCTGGTCTTGGTTCTGGTTCTGGGTCTGGTTCTGGGTCTTGGTTCTGGTTCTGGTTCTGGTTCTGGTTCTGGTTCTGGTTCTGGTTCTGGGTCTGGGTCTGGTTCTGGTCTTGGTTCTGGTTCTGGTTCTGGGTCTGGTTCTGGGTCTGGTTCTGGGTCTGGTCTTGGTTCTGGTTCTGGTCTTGGTTCTGGTTCTGGTTCTGGTCTTGGTTCTGGTTCTGGTTCTGGTTCTGGTCTTGGTTCTGGTTCTGGTTCTGGGTCTTGGTTCTGGTTCTGGGTCTGGATCTGGTTTGGTTCTGGGTCTTGGTTCTGGTTCTGGTTCTGGTCTTGGTTCAGGTTCTGGTCTTGGTTCTGGTTCTGGTTCTGGTCTTGGTTCTGGTTCTGGTTCTGGTTCTGGTCTTGGTTCTGGTTCTGGTTCTGGATCTGGTTTGGTTCTGGGTCTTGGTTCTGGTTCTGGTTCTGGTCTTGGTTCAGGTTCTGGTCTTGGTTCTGGTTCTGGTTCTGGTCTTGGTTCTGGTTCTGGTTCTGGTTCTGGTCTTGGTTCTGGTTCTGGTTCTGGTTCTGGTTCTGGTTCTGGTTCTGGTTCTGGTTCTGGTCTTGGATCTGATTCTGGTTCTGGGTCTGGTTCTGGTTCTGGTCTTGGTTCTGGTTCTGGGTCTGGTTCTGGTTCTGGGTCTGGTTCTGGTTCTGGTCTTGGATCTGATTCTGGTTCTGGGTCTGGTTCTGGTTCTGGTCTTGGTTCTGGTTCTGGTTCTGGTTCTGGTTCTGGATCTTGGTTCTGGTTCTGGGTCTGGATCGGGTTCTGGTTCTGGTTCTGGGTCTGGTTCTGGTCTTGGTTCTGGTTCTGGTTCTGGGTCTGGTTCTGGGTCTGGTTCTGGGTCTGGTCTTGGTTTTGGTTCTGGTTCTGGTCTTGGTTCTGGTTCTGGTCTTGGATCTGATTCTGGTTCTGGGTCTGGATCTGGTTTGGTTCTGGGTCTTGGTTCTGGTTCTGGTTCTGGTCTTGGTTCAGGTTCTGGTCTTGGTTCTGGTTCTGGTTCTGGTCTTGGTTCTGGTTCTGGTTCTGGTTCTGGTCTTGGTTCTGGTTCTGGTTCTGGATCTGGTTTGGTTCTGGGTCTTGGTTCTGGTTCTGGTTCTGGTCTTGGTTCAGGTTCTGGTCTTGGTTCTGGTTCTGGTTCTGGTCATGGTTCTGGTTCTGGTTCTGGTTCTGGTCTTGGTTCTGGTTCTGGTTCTGGTTCTGGTTCTGGTTCTGGTTCTGGTCTTGGATCTGATTCTGGTTCTGGTTCTGGTTCTGGTCTTGGTTCTGGTTCTGGGTCTGGTTCTGGTTCTGGGTCTGGTTCTGGTTCTGGTTCTGGTCTTGGATCTGATTCTGGTTCTGGGTCTGGTTCTGGTTCTGGTCTTGGTTCTGGTTCTGGGTCTGGATCTGGTTCTGGTTCTGGTTCTGGGTCTGGTTCTGGTCTTGGTTCTGGTTCTGGTTCTGGGTCTGGTTCTGGGTCTGGTTCTGGGTCTGGTCTTGGTTTTGGTTCTGGTTCTGGTCTTGGTTCTGGTTCTGGTCTTGGATCTGATTCTGGTTCTGGGTCTGGTTCTGGTTCTGGTCTTGGTTCTGGTTCTGGTTCTGGGTCTGGTTCTGGTTCTGGGTCTTGGTTCTGGTTCTGGTCTTGGTTCTGGTTCTGGTTCTGGTCTTGGTTCTGGTTCTGGTTCTGGTTCTGGGTCTTGGTTCTGGTTCTGGGTCTGGATCTGGTTCTGGTTCTGGTTCTGGGTCTGGTTCTGGTCTTGGTTCTGGTTCTGGTTCTGGGTCTGGTTCTGGGTCTGGTTCTGGGTCTGGTCTTGGTTTTGGTTCTGGTTCTGGTCTTGGTTCTGGTTCTGGGTCTGGATCTGGTTCTGGTTCTGGTCTTGGTTCAGGTTCTGGTCTTGGTTCTGGTTCTGGTTCTGGTCTTGGTTCTGGTTCTGGTTCTGGTTCTGGTTCTGGTCTTGGTTCTGGTTCTGGGTCTGGTTCTGGGTCTTGGTTCTGGTTCTGGTTCTGGTTCTGGTCTTGGTTCTGGTTCTGGTCTTGGTTCTGGTTCCGGTTCTGGGTCTTGGTTCTGGTTCTGGGTCTGGATCTGGTTCTGGTTCTGGTTCTGGGTCTGGGTCTGGTTCTGGTCTTGGTTCTGGTTCTGGTTCTGGGTCTGGTTCTGGGTCTGGTTCTGGGTCTGGTCTTGGTTCTGGTTCTGGTCTTGGTTCTGGTTCTGGTTCTGGTCTTGGTTCTGGTTCTGGTTCTGGTCTTGGTTCTGGTTCTGGTTCTGGTTCTGGGTCTTGGTTCTGGTTCTGGGTCTGGATCTGGTTTGGTTCTGGGTCTTGGTTCTGGTTCTGGTTCTGGTCTTGGTTCAGGTTCTGGTCTTGGTTCTGGTTCTGGTTCTGGTCTTGGTTCTGGTTCTGGTTCTGGATCTGGTCTTGGTTCTGGTTCTGGTTCTGGATCTGGTTTGGTTCTGGGTCTTGGTTCTGGTTCTGGTTCTGGTCTTGGTTCAGGTTCTGGTCTTGGTTCTGGTTCTGGTTCTGGTCTTGGTTCTGGTTCTGGTTCTGGTTCTGGTCTTGGTTCTGGTTCTGGTTCTGGTTCTGGTTCTGGTCTTGGATCTGATTCTGGTTCTGGGTCTGGTTCTGGTTCTGGTCTTGGTTCTGGTTCTGGGTCTGGTTCTGGTTCTGGGTCTGGTTCTGGTTCTGGTTCTGGTCTTGGATCTGATTCTGGTTCTGGGTCTGGTTCTGGTTCTGGTCTTGGTTCTGGTTCTGGTTCTGGTTCTGGTTCTGGGTCTTGGTTCTGGTTCTGGGTCTGGATCTGGTTCTGGTTCTGGTTCTGGGTCTGGTTCTGGTCTTGGTTCTGGTTCTGGTTCTGGGTCTGGTTCTGGGTCTGGTTCTGGGTCTGGTCTTGGTTTTGGTTCTGGTTCTGGTCTTGGTTCTGGTTCTGGTCTTGGATCTGATTCTGGTTCTGGGTCTGGTTCTGGTTCTGGTCTTGGTTCTGGTTCTGGTTCTGGGTCTGGTTCTGGTTCTGGGTCTTGGTTCTGGTTCTGGTTCTGGTCTTGGTTCTGGTTCTGGTTCTGGTCTTGGTTCTGGTTCTGGTTCTGGGTCTTGGTTCTGGTTCTGGGTCTGGATCTGGTTCTGGTTCTGGTTCTGGTTCTGGGTCTGGTTCTGGTCTTGGTTCTGGTTCTGGTTCTGGGTCTGGTTCTGGGTCTGGTTCTGGGTCTGGTCTTGGTTTTGGTTCTGGTTCTGGTCTTGGTTCTGGTTCTGGGTCTGGATCTGGTTCTGGTTCTGGTCTTGGTTCAGGTTCTGGTCTTGGTTCTGGTTCTGGTTCTGGTCTTGGTTCTGGTTCTGGTTCTGGTTCTGGTTCTGGTCTTGGTTCTGGTTCTGGGTCTGGTTCTGGGTCTTGGTTCTGGTTCTGGTTCTGGTTCTGGTTCTGGTTCTGGTTCTGGTTCTGGGTCTGGGTCTGGTTCTGGTCTTGGTTCTGGTTCTGGTTCTGGGTCTGGTTCTGGGTCTGGTTCTGGGTCTGGTCTTGGTTCTGGTTCTGGTCTTGGTTCTGGTTCTGGTTCTGGTCTTGGTTCTGGTTCTGGTTCTGGTTCTGGTCTTGGTTCTGGTTCTGGTTCTGGTTCTGGGTCTTGGTTCTGGTTCTGGGTCTGGATCTGGTTTGGTTCTGGGTCTTGGTTCTGGTTCTGGTTCTGGTCTTGGTTCAGGTTCTGGTCTTGGTTCTGGTTCTGGTTCTGGTCTTGGTTCTGGTTCTGGTTCTGGTTCTGGTCTTGGTTCTGGTTCTGGTTCTGGATCTGGTTTGGTTCTGGGTCTTGGTTCTGGTTCTGGTTCTGGTCTTGGTTCAGGTTCTGGTCTTGGTTCTGGTTCTGGTTCTGGTCTTGGTTCTGGTTCTGGTTCTGGTTCTGGTCTAGGTTCTGGTTCTGGTTCTGGTTCTGGTTCTGGTTCTGGTCTTGGATCTGATTCTGGTTCTGGGTCTGGTTCTGGTTCTGGTCTTGGTTCTGGTTCTGGGTCTGGTTCTGGTTCTGGGTCTGGTTCTGGTTCTGGTTCTGGTCTTGGATCTGATTCTGGTTCTGGGTCTGGTTCTGGTTCTGGTCTTGGTTCTGGTTCTGGTTCTGGTTCTGGTTCTGGATCTTGGTTCTGGTTCTGGGTCTGGATCTGGTTCTGGTTCTGGTTCTGGGTCTGGTTCTGGTCTTGGTTCTGGTTCTGGTTCTGGGTCTGGTTCTGGGTCTGGTTCTGGGTCTGGTCTTGGTTTTGGTTCTGGTTCTGGTCTTGGTTCTGGTTCTGGTCTTGGATCTGATTCTGGTTCTGGGTCTGGTTCTGGTTCTGGTCTTGGTTCTGGTTCTGGTTCTGGGTCTGGTTCTGGTTCTGGGTCTTGGTTCTGGTTCTGGTCTTGGTTCTGGTTCTGGTTCTGGTCTTGGTTCTGGTTCTGGTTCTGGTTCTGGGTCTTGGTTCTGGTTCTGGGTCTGGATCTGGTTCTGGTTCTGGTTCTGGGTCTGGTTCTGGTCTTGGTTCTGGTTCTGGTTCTGGGTCTGGTTCTGGGTCTGGTTCTGGGTCTGGTCTTGGTTTTGGTTCTGGTTCTGGTCTTGGTTCTGGTTCTGGGTCTGGATCTGGTTCTGGTTCTGGTCTTGGTTCAGGTTCTGGTCTTGGTTCTGGTTCTGGTTCTGGTCTTGGTTCTGGTTCTGGTTCTGGTTCTGGTTCTGGTCTTGGTTCTGGTTCTGGGTCTGGTTCTGGGTCTTGGTTCTGGTTCTGGTTCTGGTTCTGGTCTTGGTTCTGGTTCTGGTCTTGGTTCTGGTTCCGGTTCTGGGTCTTGGTTCTGGTTCTGGTTCTGGGTCTGGTTCTGGGTCTGGTTCTGGGTCTGGTCTTGGTTTTGGTTCTGGTTCTGGTCTTGGTTCTGGTTCTGGTCTTGGATCTGATTCTGGTTCTGGGTCTGGTTCTGGTTCTGGTCTTGGTTCTGGTTCTGGTTCTGGGTCTGGTTCTGGTTCTGGGTCTTGGTTCTGGTTCTGGTCTTGGTTCTGGTTCTGGTTCTGGTCTTGGTTCTGGTTCTGGTTCTGGTTCTGGGTCTTGGTTCTGGTTCTGGGTCTGGATCTGGTTCTGGTTCTGGTTCTGGGTCTGGTTCTGGTCTTGGTTCTGGTTCTGGTTCTGGGTCTGGTTCTGGGTCTGGTTCTGGGTCTGGTCTTGGTTTTGGTTCTGGTTCTGGTCTTGGTTCTGGTTCTGGGTCTGGATCTGGTTCTGGTTCTGGTCTTGGTTCAGGTTCTGGTCTTGGTTCTGGTTCTGGTTCTGGTCTTGGTTCTGGTTCTGGTTCTGGTTCTGGTTCTGGTCTTGGTTCTGGTTCTGGGTCTGGTTCTGGGTCTTGGTTCTGGTTCTGGTTCTGGTTCTGGTCTTGGTTCTGGTCTTGGTTCTGGTTCCGGTTCTGGGTCTTGGTTCTGGTTCTGGTTCTGGTTCTGAGTCTTGGTTCTGGTTCTGGGTCTGGATCTGGTTCTGGTTCTGGTTCTGGGTCTGGGTCTGGTTCTGGTCTTGGTTCTGGTTCTGGTTCTGGGTCTGGTTCTGGGTCTGGTTCTGGGTCTGGTCTTGGTTCTGGTTCTGGTCTTGGTTCTGGTTCTGGTTCTGGTCTTGGTTCTGGTTCTGGTTCTGGTTCTGGTCTTGGTTCTGGTTCTGGTTCTGGTTCTGGGTCTTGGTTCTGGTTCTGGGTCTGGATCTGGTTTGGTTCTGGGTCTTGGTTCTGGTTCTGGTTCTGGTCTTGGTTCAGGTTCTGGTCTTGGTTCTGGTTCTGGTTCTGGTCTTGGTTCTGGTTCTGGTTCTGGTTCTGGTCTTGGTTCTGGTTCTGGTTCTGGATCTGGTTTGGTTCTGGGTCTTGGTTCTGGTTCTGGTTCTGGTCTTGGTTCAGGTTCTGGTCTTGGTTCTGGTTCTGGTTCTGGTCTTGGTTCTGGTTCTGGTTCTGGTTCTGGTCTTGGTTCTGGTTCTGGTTCTGGTTCTGGTTCTGGTCTTGGATCTGATTCTGGTTCTGGGTCTGGTTCTGGTTCTGGTCTTGGTTCTGGTTCTGGGTCTGGTTCTGGTTCTGGGTCTGGTTCTGGTTCTGGTTCTGGTCTTGGATCTGATTCTGGTTCTGGGTCTGGTTCTGGTTCTGGTCTTGGTTCTGGTTCTGGTTCTGGTTCTGGTTCTGGGTCTTGGTTCTGGTTCTGGGTCTGGATCTGGTTCTGGTTCTGGTTCTGGGTCTGGTTCTGGTCTTGGTTCTGGTTCTGGTTCTGGGTCTGGTTCTGGGTCTGGTTCTGGGTCTGGTCTTGGTTTTGGTTCTGGTTCTGGTCTTGGTTCTGGTTCTGGTCTTGGATCTGATTCTGGTTCTGGGTCTGGTTCTGGTTCTGGTCTTGGTTCTGGTTCTGGTTCTGGGTCTGGTTCTGGTTCTGGGTCTTGGTTCTGGTTCTGGTTCTGGTCTTGGTTCTGGTTCTGGTTCTGGTCTTGGTTCTGGTTCTGGTTCTGGTTCTGGGTCTTGGTTCTGGTTCTGGGTCTGGATCTGGTTCTGGTTCTGGGTCTGGTTCTGGTCTTGGTTCTGGTTCTGGTTCTGGGTCTGGTTCTGGGTCTGGTTCTGGGTCTGGTCTTGGTTTTGGTTCTGGTTCTGGTCTTGGTTCTGGTTCTGGGTCTGGATCTGGTTCTGGTTCTGGTCTTGGTTCAGGTTCTGGTCTTGGTTCTGGTTCTGGTTCTGGTCTTGGTTCTGGTTCTGGTTCTGGTTCTGGTTCTGGTCTTGGTTCTGGTTCTGGGTCTGGTTCTGGGTCTTGGTTCTGGTTCTGGTTCTGGTTCTGGTTCTGGTTCTGGTTCTGGGTCTGGGTCTGGTTCTGGTCTTGGTTCTGGTTCTGGTTCTGGGTCTGGTTCTGGGTCTGGTTCTGGGTCTGGTCTTGGTTCTGGTTCTGGTCTTGGTTCTGGTTCTGGTTCTGGTCTTGGTTCTGGTTCTGGTTCTGGTTCTGGTCTTGGTTCTGGTTCTGGTTCTGGTTCTGGGTCTTGGTTCTGGTTCTGGGTCTGGATCTGGTTTGGTTCTGGGTCTTGGTTCTGGTTCTGGTTCTGGTCTTGGTTCAGGTTCTGGTCTTGGTTCTGGTTCTGGTTCTGGTCTTGGTTCTGGTTCTGGTTCTGGTTCTGGTCTTGGTTCTGGTTCTGGTTCTGGATCTGGTTTGGTTCTGGGTCTTGGTTCTGGTTCTGGTTCTGGTCTTGGTTCAGGTTCTGGTCTTGGTTCTGGTTCTGGTTCTGGTCTTGGTTCTGGTTCTGGTTCTGGTTCTGGTCTTGGTTCTGGTTCTGGTTCTGGTTCTGGTTCTGGTTCTGGTCTTGGATCTGATTCTGGTTCTGGGTCTGGTTCTGGTTCTGGTCTTGGTTCTGGTTCTGGGTCTGGTTCTGGTTCTGGGTCTGGTTCTGGTTCTGGTTCTGGTCTTGGATCTGATTCTGGTTCTGGGTCTGGTTCTGGTTCTGGTCTTGGTTCTGGTTCTGGTTCTGGTTCTGGTTCTGGATCTTGGTTCTGGTTCTGGGTCTGGATCTGGTTCTGGTTCTGGTTCTGGGTCTGGTTCTGGTCTTGGTTCTGGTTCTGGTTCTGGGTCTGGTTCTGGGTCTGGTTCTGGGTCTGGTCTTGGTTTTGGTTCTGGTTCTGGTCTTGGTTCTGGTTCTGGTCTTGGATCTGATTCTGGTTCTGGGTCTGGTTCTGGTTCTGGTCTTGGTTCTGGTTCTGGTTCTGGGTCTGGTTCTGGTTCTGGGTCTTGGTTCTGGTTCTGGTCTTGGTTCTGGTTCTGGTTCTGGTCTTGGTTCTGGTTCTGGTTCTGGTTCTGGGTCTTGGTTCTGGTTCTGGGTCTGGATCTGGTTCTGGTTCTGGTTCTGGGTCTGGTTCTGGTCTTGGTTCTGGTTCTGGTTCTGGGTCTGGTTCTGGGTCTGGTTCTGGGTCTGGTCTTGGTTTTGGTTCTGGTTCTGGTCTTGGTTCTGGTTCTGGGTCTGGATCTGGTTCTGGTTCTGGTCTTGGTTCAGGTTCTGGTCTTGGTTCTGGTTCTGGTTCTGGTCTTGGTTCTGGTTCTGGTTCTGGTTCTGGTTCTGGTCTTGGTTCTGGTTCTGGGTCTGGTTCTGGGTCTTGGTTCTGGTTCTGGTTCTGGTTCTGGTCTTGGTTCTGGTTCTGGTCTTGGTTCTGGTTCCGGTTCTGGGTCTTGGTTCTGGTTCTGGTTCTGGTTCTGAGTCTTGGTTCTGGTTCTGGGTCTGGATCTGGTTCTGGTTCTGGTTCTGGTTCTGGGTCTGGTTCTGGTCTTGGTTCTGGTTCTGGTTCTGGGTCTGGTTCTGGGTCTGGTTCTGGGTCTGGTCTTGGTTCTGGTTCTGGTCTTGGTTCTGGTTCTGGTTCTGGTCTTGGTTCTGGTTCTGGTTCTGGTTCTGGTCTTGGTTCTGGTTCTGGTTCTAGTTCTGGGTCTTGGTTCTGGTTCTGGGTCTGGATCTGGTTTGGTTCTGGGTCTTGGTTCTGGTTCTGGTTCTGGTCTTGGTTCAGGTTCTGGTCTTGGTTCTGGTTCTGGTCTTGGTTCTGGTTCTGGTTCTGGTTCTGGTCTTGGTTCTGGTTCTGGTTCTGGATCTGGTTTGGTTCTGGGTCTTGGTTCTGGTTCTGGTTCTGGTCTTGGTTCTGGTTCTGGTCTTGGTTCTGGTTCTGGTTCTGGTCTTGGTTCTGGTTCTGGTTCTGGTTCTGGTCTTGGTTCTGGTTCTGGTTCTAGTTCTGGGTCTTGGTTCTGGTTCTGGGTCTGGATCTGGTTTGGTTCTGGGTCTTGGTTCTGGTTCTGGTTCTGGTCTTGGTTCAGGTTCTGGTCTTGGTTCTGGTTCTGGTTCTGGTCTTGGTTCTGGTTCTGGTTCTGGTTCTGGTCTTGGTTCTGGTTCTGGTTCTGGATCTGGTTTGGTTCTGGGTCTTGGTTCTGGTTCTGGTTCTGGTCTTGGTTCAGGTTCTGGTCTTGGTTCTGGTTCTGGTTCTGGTCTTGGTTCTGGTTCTGGTTCTGGTTCTGGTCTTGGTTCTGGTTCTGGTTCTGGTTCTGGTTCTGGTTCTGGTCTTGGATCTGATTCTGGTTCTGGGTCTGGTTCTGGTTCTGGTCTTGGTTCTGGTTCTGGGTCTGGTTCTGGTTCTGGGTCTGGTTCTGGTTCTGGTTCTGGTCTTGGATCTGATTCTGGTTCTGGGTCTGGTTCTGGTTCTGGTCTTGGTTCTGGTTCTGGTTCTGGTTCTGGTTCTGGGTCTTGGTTCTGGTTCTGGGTCTGGATCTGGTTCTGGTTCTGGTTCTGGGTCTGGTTCTGGTCTTGGTTCTGGTTCTGGTTCTGGGTCTGGTTCTGGGTCTGGTTCTGGGTCTGGTCTTGGTTTTGGTTCTGGTTCTGGTCTTGGTTCTGGTTCTGGTCTTGGATCTGATTCTGGTTCTGGGTCTGGTTCTGGTTCTGGTCTTGGTTCTGGTTCTGGTTCTGGGTCTGGTTCTGGTTCTGGGTCTTGGTTCTGGTTCTGGTCTTGGTTCTGGTTCTGGTTCTGGTCTTGGTTCTGGTTCTGGTTCTGGTTCTGGGTCTTGGTTCTGGTTCTGGGTCTGGATCTGGTTCTGGTTCTGGTTCTGGGTCTGGTTCTGGTCTTGGTTCTGGTTCTGGTTCTGGGTCTGGTTCTGGGTCTGGTTCTGGGTCTGGTCTTGGTTTTGGTTCTGGTTCTGGTCTTGGTTCTGGTTCTGGGTCTGGATCTGGTTCTGGTTCTGGTCTTGGTTCAGGTTCTGGTCTTGGTTCTGGTTCTGGTTCTGGTCTTGGTTCTGGTTCTGGTTCTGGTTCTGGTTCTGGTCTTGGTTCTGGTTCTGGGTCTGGTTCTGGGTCTTGGTTCTGGTTCTGGTTCTGGTTCTGGTCTTGGTTCTGGTTCTGGTCTTGGTTCTGGTTCCGGTTCTGGGTCTTGGTTCTGGTTCTGGTTCTGGTTCTGAGTCTTGGTTCTGGTTCTGGGTCTGGATCTGGTTCTGGTTCTGGTTCTGGTTCTGGGTCTGGGTCTGGTTCTGGTCTTGGTTCTGGTTCTGGTTCTGGGTCTGGTTCTGGGTCTGGTTCTGGGTCTGGTCTTGGTTCTGGTTCTGGTCTTGGTTCTGGTTCTGGTTCTGGTCTTGGTTCTGGTTCTGGTTCTGGTTCTGGTCTTGGTTCTGGTTCTGGTTCTGGTTCTGGGTCTTGGTTCTGGTTCTGGGTCTGGATCTGGTTTGGTTCTGGGTCTTGGTTCTGGTTCTGGTTCTGGTCTTGGTTCAGGTTCTGGTCTTGGTTCTGGTTCTGGTTCTGGTCTTGGTTCTGGTTCTGGTTCTGGTCTTGGTTCTGGTTCTGGTTCTGGATCTGGTTTGGTTCTGGGTCTTGGTTCTGGTTCTGGTTCTGGTCTTGGTTCAGGTTCTGGTCTTGGTTCTGGTTCTGGTTCTGGTCTTGGTTCTGGTTCTGGTTCTGGTTCTGGTCTTGGTTCTGGTTCTGGTTCTGGGTATTTGTTCTGGTTCTGGGTCTGGATCTGGTTCTGGTTCTGGTTCTGGGTCTGGTTCTGGTCTTGGTTCTGGTTCTGGTTCTGGGTCTGGTTCTGGGACTGGTTCTGGGTCTGGTCTTGGTTTTGGTTCTGGTTCTGGTCTTGGTTCTGCTTTTGGTCTTGGATCTGATTCTGGTTCTGGGTCTGGTTCTGGTTCTGGTCTTGGTTCTGGTTCTGGGTCTGGTTCTGGGTCTTGGTTCTGGTTCTGGTTCTGGTATTTGTTCTGGTTCTGGTCTTGGTTCTGGTTCTGGTTCTGGGTCTTGGTTCTGGTTCTGGTTCTGGTTCTGGGTCTTGGTTCTGGTTCTGGGTCTGGATCTGGTTTGGTTCTGGGTCTTGGTTCTGGTTCTGGTCTTGGTTCAGGTTCTGGTCTTGGTTCTGGTTCTGGTTCTGGTCTTGGTTCTGGTTCTGGTCTTGGTTCTGGTTCTGGTTCTGGGTCTTGGTTCTGGTTCTGGGTCTGGATCTGGTTCTGGTTCTGGTTCTGGGTCTGGTTCTGGTCTTGGTTCTGGTTCTGGTTCTGGGTCTGGTTCTGGGACTGGTTCTGGGTCTGGTCTTGGTTTTGGTTCTGGTTCTGGTCTTGGTTCTGCTTTTGGTCTTGGATCTGATTCTGGTTCTGGGTCTGGTTCTGGTTCTGGTCTTGGTTCTGGTTCTGGGTCTGGTTCTGGGTCTTGGTTCTGGTTCTGGTTCTGGTTCTGGTCTTGGTTCTGGTTCTGGTCTTGGTTCTGGTTCCGGTTCTGGGTCTTGGTTCTGGTTCTGGTTCTGGTTCTGGGTCTTGGTTCTGGTTCTGGGTCTGGATCTGGTTCTGGTTCTGGTTCTGGGTCTGGGTCTGGTTCTGGTCTTGGTTCTGGTTCTGGTTCTGGGTCTGGTTCTGGGTCTTGTTCTGGGTCTGGTCTTGGTTCTGGTTCTGGTCTTGGTTCTGGTTCTGGTCTTGGTTCTGGTTCTGGTTCTGGTTCTGGTCTTGGTTCTGGTTCTGGTTCTGGTTCTGGGTCTTGGTTCTGGTTCTGGGTCTGGATCTGGTTTGGTTCTGGGTCTTGGTTCTGGTTCTGGTTCTGGTCTTGGTTCAGGTTCTGGTCTTGGTTCTGGTTCTGGTTCTGGTCTTGGTTCTGGTTCTGGTTCTGGGTCTGGTTCTGGGTCTGGTTCTGGGTCTGGTCTTGGTTTTGGTTCTGGTTCTGGTCTTGGTTCTGGTTCTGGTCTTGGATCTGATTCTGGTTCTGGGTCTGGTTCTGGTTCTGGTCTTGGTTCTGGTTCTGGTTCTGGTTCTGGTTCTGGGTCTTGGTTCTGGTTCTGGGTCTGGATCTGGTTCTGGTTCTGGTTCAGGGTCTGGTTCTGGTCTTGGTTCTGGTTCTGGGTCTGGTTCTGGGTCTGGTTCTGGGTCTGGTCTTGGTTTTGGTTCTGGTTCTGGTCTTGGTTCTGGTTCTGGTCTTGGATCTGATTCTGGTTCTGGGTCTGGTTCTGGTTCTGGTCTTGGTTCTGGTTCTGGGTCTGGATCTGGTTCTGGTTCTGGTTCTGGGTCTGGGTCTGGTTCTGGTCTTGGTTCTGGTTCTGGTTCTGGGTCTGGTTCTGGGTCTGGTTCTGGGTCTGGTCTTGGTTCTGGTTCTGGTCTTGGTTCTGGTTCTGGTTCTGGTCTTGGTTCTGGTTCTGGTTCTGGTTCTGGTCTTGGTTCTGGTTCTGGTTCTGGTTCTGGGTCTTGGTTCTGGTTCTGGGTCTGGATCTGGTTTGGTTCTGGGTCTTGGTTCTGGTTCTGGTTCTGGTCTTGGTTCAGGTTCTGGTCTTGGTTCTGGTTCTGGTTCTGGTCTTGGTTCTGGTTCTGGTTCTGGTTCTGGTCTTGGTTCTGGTTCTGGTTCTGGATCTGGTTTGGTTCTGGGTCTTGGTTCTGGTTCTGGTTCTGGTCTTGGTTCAGGTTCTGGTCTTGGTTCTGGTTCTGGTTCTGGTCTTGGTTCTGGTTCTGGTTCTGGTTCTGGTCTTGGTTCTGGTTCTGGTTCTGGTTCTGGGTCTTGGTTCTGGTTCTGGGTCTGGATCTGGTTCTGGTTCTGGTTCTGGGTCTGGTTCTGGTCTTGGTTCTGGTTCTGGTTCTGGGTCTGGTTCTGGGACTGGTTCTGGGTCTGGTCTTGGTTTTGGTTCTGGTTCTGGTCTTGGTTCTGCTTTTGGTCTTGGATCTGATTCTGGTTCTGGTTCTGGTTCTGGTTCTGGTCTTGGTTCTGGTTCTGGGTCTGGTTCTGGGTCTTGGTTCTGGTTCTGGTTCTGGTTCTGGTCTTGGTTCTGGTTCTGGTCTTGGTTCTGGTTCCGGTTCTGGGTCTTGGTTCTGGTTCTGGTTCTGGTTCTGAGTCTTGGTTCTGGTTCTGGGTCTGGATCTGGTTCTGGTTCTGGTTCTGGTTCTGGGTCTGGGTCTGGTTCTGGTCTTGGTTCTGGTTCTGGTTCTGGGTCTGGTTCTGGGTCTGGTTCTGGGTCTGGTCTTGGTTCTGGTTCTGGTCTTGGTTCTGGTTCTGGTTCTGGTCTTGGTTCTGGTTCTGGTTCTGGTTCTGGTCTTGGTTCTGGTTCTGGTTCTGGTTCTGGGTCTTGGTTCTGGTTCTGGGTCTGGATCTGGTTTGGTTCTGGGTCTTGGTTCTGGTTCTGGTTCTGGTCTTGGTTCAGGTTCTGGTCTTGGTTCTGGTTCTGGTTCTGGTCTTGTTTCTGGTTCTGGTTCTGGTTCTGGTCTTGGTTCTGGTTCTGGTTCTGGATCTGGTTTGGTTCTGGGTCTTGGTTCTGGTTCTGGTTCTGGTCTTGGTTCAGGTTCTGGTCTTGGTTCTGGTTCTGGTTCTGGTCTTGGTTCTGGTTCTGGTTCTGGTTCTGGTCTTGGTTCTGGTTCTGGTTCTGGTTCTGGTTCTGGTTCTGGTCTTGGATCTGATTCTGGTTCTGGGTCTGGTTCTGGTTCTGGTCTTGGTTCTGGTTCTGGGTCTGGTTCTGGTTCTGGGTCTGGTTCTGGTTCTGGTTCTGGTCTTGGATCTGATTCTGGTTCTGGGTCTGGTTCTGGTTCTGGTCTTGGTTCTGGTTCTGGTTCTGGTTCTGGTTCTGGGTCTTGGTTCTGGTTCTGGGTCTGGATCTGGTTCTGGTTCTGGTTCTGGGTCTGGTTCTGGTCTTGGTTCTGGTTCTGGTTCTGGGTCTGGTTCTGGGTCTGGTTCTGGGTCTGGTCTTGGTTTTGGTTCTGGTTCTGGTATTGGTTCTGGTTCTGGTCTTGGATCTGATTCTGGTTCTGGGTCTGGTTCTGGTTCTGGTCTTGGTTCTGGTTCTGGTTCTGGGTCTGGTTCTGGTTCTGGGTCTTGGTTCTGGTTCTGGTCTTGGTTCTGGTTCTGGTTCTGGTCTTGGTTCTGGTTCTGGTTCTGGTTCTGGGTCTTGGTTCTGGTTCTGGGTCTGGATCTGGTTCTGGTTCTGGTTCTGGGTCTGGTTCTGGTCTTGGTTCTGGTTCTGGTTCTGGGTCTGGTTCTGGGTCTGGTTCTGGGTCTGGTCTTGGTTTTGGTTCTGGTTCTGGTCTTGGTTCTGGTTCTGGGTCTGGATCTGGTTCTGGTTCTGGTCTTGGTTCAGGTTCTGGTCTTGGTTCTGGTTCTGGTTCTGGTCTTGGTTCTGGTTCTGGTTCTGGTTCTGGTTCTGGTCTTGGTTCTGGTTCTGGGTCTGGTTCTGGGTCTTGGTTCTGGTTCTGGTTCTGGTTCTGGTCTTGGTTCTGGTTCTGGTCTTGGTTCTGGTTCCTGTTCTGGGTCTTGGTTCTGGTTCTGGTTCTGGTTCTGAGTCTTGGTTCTGGTTCTGGGTCTGGATCTGGTTCTGGTTCTGGTTCTGGTTCTGGGTCTGGGTCTGGTTCTGGTCTTGGTTCTGGTTCTGGTTCTGGGTCTGGTTCTGGGTCTGGTTCTGGGTCTGGTCTTGGTTCTGGTTCTGGTCTTGGTTCTGGTTCTGGTTCTGGTCTTGGTTCTGGTTCTGGTTCTGGTTCTGGTCTTGGTTCTGGTTCTGGTTCTGGTTCTGGGTCTTGGTTCTGGTTCTGGGTCTGGATCTGGTTTGGTTCTGGGTCTTGGTTCTGGTTCTGGTTCTGGTCTTGGTTCAGGTTCTGGTCTTGGTTCTGGTTTTGGTTCTGGTCTTGGTTCTGGTTCTGGTTCTGGTCTTGGTTCTGGTTCTGGTTCTGGATCTGGTTTGGTTCTGGGTCTTGGTTCTGGTTCTGGTTCTGGTCTTGGTTCAGGTTCTGGTCTTGGTTCTGGTTCTGGTTCTGGTCTTGGTTCTGGTTCTGGTTCAGGTTCTGGTCTTGGTTCTGGTTCTGGTTCTGGTTCTGGGTATTTGTTCTGGTTCTGGGTCTGGATCTGGTTCTGGTTCTGGTTCTGGGTCTGGTTCTGGTCTTGGTTCTGGTTCTGGTTCTGGGTCTGGTTCTGGGACTGGTTCTGGGTCTGGTCTTGGTTTTGGTTCTGGTTCTGGTCTTGGTTCTGCTTTTGGTCTTGGATCTGATTCTGGTTCTGGGTCTGGTTCTGGTTCTGGTCTTGGTTCTGGTTCTGGGTCTGGTTCTGGGTCTTGGTTCTGGTTCTGGTTCTGGTATTTGTTCTGGTTCTGGTCTTGGTTCTGGTTCTGGTTCTGGGTCTTGGTTCTGGTTCTGGTTCTGGTTCTGGGTCTTGATTCTGGTTCTGGGTCTGGATCTGGTTTGGTTCTGGGTCTTGGTTCTGGTTCTGGTCTTGGTTCAGGTTCTGGTCTTGGTTCTGGTTCTGGTTCTGGTCTTGGTTCTGGTTCTGGTCTTGGTTCTGGTTCTGGTTCTGGGTCTTGGTTCTGGTTCTGGGTCTGGATCTGGTTCTGGTTCTGGTTCTGGGTCTGGTTCTGGACTTGGTTCTGGTTCTGGTTCTGGGTCTGGTTCTGGGACTGGTTCTGGGTCTGGTCTTGGTTTTGGTTCTGGTTCTGGTCTTGGTTCTGCTTTTGGTCTTGGATCTGATTCTGGTTCTGGGTCTGGTTCTGGTTCTGGTCTTGGTTCTGGTTCTGGGTCTGGTTCTGGGTCTTGGTTCTGGTTCTGGTTCTGGTTCTGGTCTTGGTTCTGGTTCTGGTCTTGGTTCTGGTTCCGGTTCTGGGTCTTGGTTCTGGTTCTGGTTCTGGTTCTGGGTCTTGGTTCTGGTTCTGGGTCTGGATCTGGTTCTGGTTCTGGTTCTGGGTCTGGGTCTGGTTCTGGTCTTGGTTCTGGTTCTGGTTCTGGGTCTGGTTCTGGGTCTTGTTCTGGGTCTGGTCTTGGTTCTGGTTCTGGTCTTGGTTCTGGTTCTGGTCTTGGTTCTGGTTCTGGTTCTGGTTCTGGTTCTGGTCTTGGTTCTGGTTCTGGTTCTGGTTCTGGGTCTTGGTTCTGGTTCTGGGTCTGGATCTGGTTTGGTTCTGGGTCTTGGTTCTGGTTCTGGTTCTGGTCTTGGTTCAGGTTCTGGTCTTGGTTCTGGTTCTGGTTCTGGTCTTGGTTCTGGTTCTGGTTCTGGGTCTGGTTCTGGGTCTGGTTCTGGGTCTGGTCTTGGTTTTGGTTCTGGTTCTGGTCTTGGTTCTGGTTCTGGTCTTGGATCTGATTCTGGTTCTGGGTCTGGTTCTGGTTCTGGTCTTGGTTCTGGTTCTGGTTCTGGTTCTGGTTCTGGGTCTTGGTTCTGGTTCTGGGTCTGGATCTGGTTCTGGTTCTGGTTCAGGGTCTGGTTCTGGTCTTGGTTCTGGTTCTGGTTCTGGGTCTGGTTCTGGGTCTGGTTCTGGGTCTGGTCTTGGTTTTGGTTCTGGTTCTGGTCTTGGTTCTGGTTCTGGTCTTGGATCTGATTCTGGTTCTGGGTCTGGTTCTGGTTCTGGTCTTGGTTCTGGTTCTGGGTCTGGATCTGGTTCTGGTTCTGGTTCTGGTTCTGGGTCTGGGTCTGGTTCTGGTCTTGGTTCTGGTTCTGGTTCTGGGTCTGGTTCTGGGTCTGGTTCTGGGTCTGGTCTTGGTTCTGGTTCTGGTCTTGGTTCTGGTTCTGGTTCTGGTCTTGGTTCTGGTTCTGGTTCTGGTTCTGGTCTTGGTTCTGGTTCTGGTTCTGGTTCTGGGTCTTGGTTCTGGTTCTGGGTCTGGATCTGGTTTGGTTCTGGGTCTTGGTTCTGGTTCTGGTCTTGGTTCAGGTTCTGGTCTTGGTTCTGGTTCTGGTTCTGGTCTTGGTTCTGGTTCTGGTTCTGGTTCTGGTCTTGGTTCTGGTTCTGGTTCTGGATCTGGTTTGGTTCTGGGTCTTGGTTCTGGTTCTGGTTCTGGTCTTGGTTCAGGTTCTGGTCTTGGTTCTGGTTCTGGTTCTGGTCTTGGTTCTGGTTCTGGTTCTGGTTCTGGTCTTGGTTCTGGTTCTGGTTCTGGTTCTGGGTCTTGGTTCTGGTTCTGGGTCTGGATCTGGTTCTGGTTCTGGTTCTGGGTCTGGTTCTGGTCTTGGTTCTGGTTCTGGTTCTGGGTCTGGTTCTGGGACTGGTTCTGGGTCTGGTCTTGGTTTTGGTTCTGGTTCTGGTCTTGGTTCTGCTTTTGGTCTTGGATCTGATTCTGGTTCTGGGTCTGGTTCTGGTTCTGGTCTTGGTTCTGGTTCTGGGTCTGGTTCTGGGTCTTGGTTCTGGTTCTGGTTCTGGTCTTGGTTCTGGTTCTGGTCTTGGTTCTGGTTCTGGTTCTGGGTCTTGGTTCTGGTTCTGGTTCTGGTTCTGGGTCTTGGTTCTGGTTCTGGGTCTGGATCTGGTTTGGTTCTGGGTCTTGGTTCTGGTTCTGGTCTTGGTTCAGGTTCTGGTCTTGGTTCTGGTTCTGGTTCTGGTCTTGGTTCTGGTTCTGGTCTTGGTTCTGGTTCTGGTTCTGGGTCTTGGTTCTGGTTCTGGGTCTGGATCTGGTTCTGGTTCTGGTTCTGGGTCTGGTTCTGGTCTTGGTTCTGGTTCTGGTTCTGGGTCTGGTTCTGGGACTGGTTCTGGGTCTGGTCTTGGTTTTGGTTCTGGTTCTGGTCTTGGTTCTGCTTTTGGTCTTGGATCTGATTCTGGTTCTGGGTCTGGTTCTGGTTCTGGTCTTGGTTCTGGTTCTGGGTCTGGTTCTGGGTCTTGGTTCTGGTTCTGGTTCTGGTTCTGGTCTTGGTTCTGGTTCTGGTCTTGGTTCTGGTTCCGGTTCTGGGTCTTGGTTCTGGTTCTGGTTCTGGGTCTTGGTTCTGGTTCTGGGTCTGGATCTGGTTCTGGTTCTGGTTCTGGGTCTGGGTCTGGTTCTGGTCTTGGTTCTGGTTCTGGTTCTGGGTCTGGTTCTGGGTCTTGTTCTGGGTCTGGTCTTGGTTCTGGTTCTGGTCTTGGTTCTGGTTCTGGTCTTGGTTCTGGTTCTGGTTCTGGTTCTGGTCTTGGTTCTGGTTCTGGTTCTGGTTCTGGGTCTTGGTTCTGGTTCTGGTTCTGATCTTGGTTCTGGTTCTGGTTCTGGTTCTGGGTCTTGGTTCTGGTTCTGGGTCTGGATCTAGTTCTGGTTCTGGTTCTGGGTCTGGTTCTGGTCTTGGTTCTGGTTCTGGTTCTGGTTCTGGTTCTGGTTCTGGTTCTGGTTCTGGTTCTGGTCTTGGATCTGATTCTGGTTCTGGGTCTGGTTCTGGTTCTGGTCTTGGTTCTGGTTCTGGTTCTGGTTCTGGGTCTTGGTTCTGGTTCTGGGTCTGGATCTGGTCTTGGTTCTGGTTCTGGTTCTGGTCTTGGTTCTGGTTCTGGTTCTGGTCTTGGTTCTGGTTCTGGTTCTGGTTCTGGTTCTGGTTCTGGTCTTGGATCTGATTCTGGTTCTGGGTCTGGTTCTGGGTCTTGGTTCTGGTTCTGGTTCTGGTTCTGGTCTTGGTTCTGGTTCTGGTCTTGGTTCTGGTTCCGGTTCTGGGTCTTGGTTCTGGTTCTGGTTCTGGTTCTGAGTCTTGGTTCTGGTTCTGGGTCTGGATCTGGTTCTGGTTCTGGTTCTGGTTCTGGTTCTGGGTCTGGGTCTGGTTCTGGTCTTGGTTCTGGTTCTGGTTCTGGGTCTGGTTCTGGGTCTGGTTCTGGGTCTGGTCTTGGTTCTGGTTCTGGTCTTGGTTCTGGTTCTGGTTCTGGTCTTGGTTCTGGTTCTGGTTCTGGTTCTGGTCTTGGTTCTGGTTCTGGTTCTGGTTCTGGGTCTTGGTTCTGGTTCTGGGTCTGGATCTGGTTTGGTTCTGGGTCTTGGTTCTGGTTCTGGTTCTGGTCTTGGTTCAGGTTCTGGTCTTGGTTCTGGTTCTGGTTCTGGTCTTGGTTCTGGTTCTGGTTCTGGTTCTGGTCTTGGTTCTGGTTCTGGTTCTGGATCTGGTTTGGTTCTGGGTCTTGGTTCTGGTTCTGGTTCTGGTCTTGGTTCAGGTTCTGGTCTTGGTTCTGGTTCTGGTTCTGGTCTTGGTTCTGGTTCTGGTTCTGGTTCTGGTCTTGGTTCTGGTTCTGGTTCTGGTTCTGGTTCTGGTTCTGGTTCTGGTCTTGGATCTGATTCTGGTTCTGGGTCTGGTTCTGGTTCTGGTCTTGGTTCTGGTTCTGGGTCTGGTTCTGGTTCTGGGTCTGGTTCTGGTTCTGGTTCTGGTCTTGGATCTGATTCTGGTTCTGGGTCTGGTTCTGGTTCTGGTCTTGGTTCTGGTTCTGGTTCTGGTTCTGGTTCTGGGTCTTGGTTCTGGTTCTGGGTCTGGATCTGGTTCTGGTTCTGGGTCTGGTTCTGGTCTTGGTTCTGGTTCTGGTTCTGGGTCTGGTTCTGGGTCTGGTTCTGGGTCTGGTCTTGGTTTTGGTTCTGGTTCTGGTCTTGGTTCTGGTTCTGGTCTTGGATCTGATTCTGGTTCTGGGTCTGGTTCTGGTTCTGGTCTTGGTTCTGGTTCTGGTTCTGGTTCTGGTTCTGGGTCTTGGTTCTGGTTCTGGTCTTGGTTCTGGTTCTGGTTCTGGTCTTGGTTCTGGTTCTGGTTCTGGTTCTGGGTCTTGGTTCTGGTTCTGGGTCTGGATCTGGTTCTGGTTCTGGTTCTGGGTCTGGTTCTGGTCTTGGTTCTGGTTCTGGTTCTGGGTCTGGTTCTGGGTCTGGTTCTGGGTCTGGTCTTGGTTTTGGTTCTGGTTCTGGTCTTGGTTCTGGTTCTGGGTCTGGATCTGGTTCTGGTTCTGGTCTTGGTTCAGGTTCTGGTCTTGGTTCTGGTTCTGGTTCTGGTCTTGGTTCTGGTTCTGGTTCTGGTTCTGGTCTTGGTTCTGGTTCTGGTTCTGGGTCTGGGTCTTGGTTCTGGTTCTGGTTCTGGTTCTGGTCTTGGTTCTGGTTCTGGTCTTGGTTCTGGTTCCGGTTCTGGGTCTTGGTTCTGGTTCTGGTTCTGGTTCTGAGTCTTGGTTCTGGTTCTGGGTCTGGATCTGGTTCTGGTTCTGGTTCTGGTTCTGGGTCTGGGTCTGGTTCTGGTCTTGGTTCTGGTTCTGGTTCTGGGTCTGGTTCTGGGTCTGGTTCTGGGTCTGGTCTTGGTTCTGGTTCTGGTCTTGGTTCTGGTTCTGGTTCTGGTCTTGGTTCTGGTTCTGGTTCTGGTTCTGGTCTTGGTTCTGGTTCTGGTTCTGGTTCTGGGTCTTGGTTCTGGTTCTGGGTCTGGATCTGGTTTGGTTCTGGGTCTTGGTTCTGGTTCTGGTTCTGGTCTTGGTTCAGGTTCTGGTCTTGGTTCTGGTTCTGGTTCTGGTCTTGGTTCTGGTTCTGGTTCTGGTCTTGGTTCTGGTTCTGGTTCTGGATCTGGTTTGGTTCTGGGTCTTGGTTCTGGTTCTGGTTCTGGTCTTGGTTCAGGTTCTGGTCTTGGTTCTGGTTCTGGTTCTGGTCTTGGTTCTGGTTCTGGTTCTGGTTCTGGTTCTGGTCTTGGTTCTGGTTCTGGTTCTGGTTCTGGGTATTTGTTCTGGTTCTGGGTCTGGATCTGGTTCTGGTTCTGGTTCTGGGTCTGGTTCTGGTCTTGGTTCTGGTTCTGGGTCTGGTTCTGGGACTGGTTCTGGGTCTGGTCTTGGTTTTGGTTCTGGTTCTGGTCTTGGTTCTGCTTTTGGTCTTGGATCTGATTCTGGTTCTGGGTCTGGTTCTGGTTCTGGTCTTGGTTCTGGTTCTGGGTCTGGTTCTGGGTCTTGGTTCTGGTTCTGGTTCTGGTATTTGTTCTGGTTCTGGTCTTGGTTCTGGTTCTGGTTCTGGGTCTTGGTTCTGGTTCTGGTTCTGGTTCTGGGTCTTGGTTCTGGTTCTGGGTCTGGATCTGGTTTGGTTCTGGGTCTTGGTTCTGGTTCTGGTCTTGGTTCAGGTTCTGGTCTTGGTTCTGGTTCTGGTTCTGGTCTTGGTTCTGGTTCTGGTCTTGGTTCTGGTTCTGGTTCTGGGTCTTGGTTCTGGTTCTGGGTCTGGATCTGGTTCTGGTTCTGGTTCTGGGTCTGGTTCTGGTCTTGGTTCTGGTTCTGGTTCTGGGTCTGGTTCTGGGACTGGTTCTGGGTCTGGTCTTGGTTTTGGTTCTGGTTCTGGTCTTGGTTCTGCTTTTGGTCTTGGATCTGATTCTGGTTCTGGGTCTGGTTCTGGTTCTGGTCTTGGTTCTGGTTCTGGGTCTGGTTCTGGGTCTTGGTTCTGGTTCTGGTTCTGGTTCTGGTCTTGGTTCTGGTTCTGGTCTTGGTTCTGGTTCCGGTTCTGGGTCTTGGTTCTGGTTCTGGTTCTGGTTCTGGGTCTTGGTTCTGGTTCTGGGTCTGGATCTGGTTCTGGTTCTGGTTCTGGGTCTGGGTCTGGTTCTGGTCTTGGTTCTGGTTCTGGTTCTGGGTCTGGTTCTGGGTCTTGTTCTGGGTCTGGTCTTGGTTCTGGTTCTGGTCTTGGTTCTGGTTCTGGTCTTGGTTCTGGTTCTGGTTCTGGTTCTGGTCTTGGTTCTGGTTCTGGTTCTGGTTCTGGGTCTTGGTTCTGGTTCTGGGTCTGGATCTGGTTTGGTTCTGGGTCTTGGTTCTGGTTCTGGTTCTGGTCTTGGTTCAGGTTCTGGTCTTGGTTCTGGTTCTGGTTCTGGTCTTGGTTCTAGTTCTGGTTCTGGGTCTGGTTCTGGGTCTGGTTCTGGGTCTGGTCTTGGTTTTGGTTCTGGTTCTGGTCTTGGTTCTGGTTCTGGTCTTGGATCTGATTCTGGTTCTGGGTCTGGTTCTGGTTCTGGTCTTGGTTCTGGTTCTGGTTCTGGTTCTGGGTCTTGGTTCTGGTTCTGGGTCTGGATCTGGTTCTGGTTCTGGTTCAGGGTCTGGTTCTGGTCTTGGTTCTGGTTCTGGTTCTGGGTCTGGTTCTGGGTCTGGTTCTGGGTCTGGTCTTGGTTTTGGTTCTGGTTCTGGTCTTGGTTCTGGTTCTGGTCTTGGATCTGATTCTGGTTCTGGGTCTGGTTCTGGTTCTGGTCTTGGTTCTGGTTCTGGGTCTGGATCTGGTTCTGGTTCTGGTTCTGGTTCTGGGTCTGGGTCTGGTTCTGGTCTTGGTTCTGGTTCTGGTTCTGGGTCTGGTTCTGGGTCTGGTTCTGGGTCTGGTCTTGGTTCTGGTTCTGGTCTTGGTTCTGGTTCTGGTTCTGGTCTTGGTTCTGGTTCTGGTTCTGGTTCTGGTCTTGGTTCTGGTTCTGGTTCTGGTTCTGGGTCTTGGTTCTGGTTCTGGGTCTGGATCTGGTTTGGTTCTGGGTCTTGGTTCTGGTTCTGGTTCTGGTCTTGGTTCAGGTTCTGGTCTTGGTTCTGGTTCTGGTTCTGGTCTTGGTTCTGGTTCTGGTTCTGGTTCTGGTCTTGGTTCTGGTTCTGGTTCTGGATCTGGTTTGGTTCTGGGTCTTGGTTCTGGTTCTGGTTCTGGTCTTGGTTCAGGTTCTGGTCTTGGTTCTGGTTCTGGTTCTGGTCTTGGTTCTGGTTCTGGTTCTGGTTCTGGTCTTGGTTCTGGTTCTGGTTCTGGTTCTGGGTCTTGGTTCTGGTTCTGGGTCTGGATCTGGTTCTGGTTCTGGTTCTGGGTCTGGTTCTGGTCTTGGTTCTGGTTCTGGTTCTGGGTCTGGTTCTGGGACTGGTTCTGGGTCTGGTCTTGGTTTTGGTTCTGGTTCTGGTCTTGGTTCTGCTTTTGGTCTTGGATCTGATTCTGGTTCTGGGTCTGGTTCTGGTCTTGGTTCTGGTTCTGGGTCTGGTTCTGGGTCTTGGTTCTGGTTCTGGTTCTGGTCTTGGTTCTGGTTCTGGTCTTGGTTCTGGTTCTGGTTCTGGGTCTTGGTTCTGGTTCTGGTTCTGGTTCTGGGTCTTGGTTCTGGTTCTGGGTCTGGATCTGGTTTGGTTCTGGGTCTTGGTTCTGGTTCTGGTCTTGGTTCAGGTTCTGGTCTTGGTTCTGGTTCTGGTTCTGGTCTTGGTTCTGGTTCTGGTCTTGGTTCTGGTTCTGGTTCTGGGTCTTGGTTCTGGTTCTGGGTCTGGATCTGGTTCTGGTTCTGGTTCTGGGTCTGGTTCTGGTCTTGGTTCTGGTTCTGGTTCTGGGTCTGGTTCTGGGACTGGTTCTGGGTCTGGTCTTGGTTTTGGTTCTGGTTCTGGTCTTGGTTCTGCTTTTGGTCTTGGATCTGATTCTGGTTCTGGGTCTGGTTCTGGTTCTGGTCTTGGTTCTGGTTCTGGGTCTGGTTCTGGGTCTTGGTTCTGGTTCTGGTTCTGGTTCTGGTCTTGGTTCTGGTTCTGGTCTTGGTTCTGGTTCCGGTTCTGGGTCTTGGTTCTGGTTCTGGTTCTGGGTCTTGGTTCTGGTTCTGGGTCTGGATCTGGTTCTGGTTCTGGTTCTGGGTCTGGGTCTGGTTCTGGTCTTGGTTCTGGTTCTGGTTCTGGGTCTGGTTCTGGGTCTTGTTCTGGGTCTGGTCTTGGTTCTGGTTCTGGTCTTGGTTCTGGTTCTGGTCTTGGTTCTGGTTCTGGTTCTGGTTCTGGTTCTGGTCTTGGTTCTGGTTCTGGTTCTGGTTCTGGGTCTTGGTTCTGGTTCTGGGTCTGGATCTAGTTTGGTTCTGGGTCTTGGTTCTGGTTCTGGTTCTGGTCTTGGTTCAGGTTCTGGTCTTGGTTCTGGTTCTGGTTCTGGTCTTGGTTCTGGTTCTGGTTCTGGGTCTGGTTCTGGGTCTGGTTCTGGGTCTGGTCTTGGTTTTGGTTCTGGTTCTGGTCTTGGTTCTGGTTCTGGTCTTGGATCTGATTCTGGTTCTGGGTCTGGTTCTGGTTCTGGTCTTGGTTCTGGTTCTGGGTCTGGTTCTGGGTCTTGGTTCTGGTTCTGGTTCTGGTTCTGGTCTTGGTTCTGGTTCTGGTCTTGGTTCTGGTTCTGGTTCTGGTTCTGGTTCTGGTCTTGGTTCTGGTTCTGGTTCTGGTCTTGGTTCTGGTTCTGGTCTTGGATCTGATTCTGGTTCTGGTTCTGGGTCTGGTTCTGGTTCTGGTCTTGGTTCTGGTTTTGGGTCTGGTTCTGGGTCTTGGTTCTGGTTCTGGTTCTGGTTCTGGTCTTGGTTCTGGTTCTGGTCTTGGTTCTGGTTCTGGTTCTGGTCTTGGTTCTGGTTCTGGTTCTGGTCTTGGTTCTGGTTCTGGTTCTGGGTCTTGGTTCTGGTTCTGGGTCTGGATCTGGTTTGGTTCTGGGTCTTGGTTCTGGTTCTGGTTCTGGTCTTGGTTCAGGTTCTGGTCTTGGTTCTGGTTCTGGTTCTGGTCTTGGTTCTGGTTCTGGTTCTGGTTCTGGTTCTGGTTCTGGTCTTGGTTCTGGTTCTGGTTCTGGGTCTTGGTTCTGGTTCTGGGTCTGGATCTGGTTCTGGTTCTGGTTCTGGGTCTGGTTCTGGTCTTGGTTCTGGTTCTGGTTCTGGTTCTGGGTCTGGTTCTGGGACTGGTTCTGGGTCTGGTCTTGGTTCTGGTTCTGGTTCTGGTTCTGGTTCTGGTCTTGGTTCTGGTTCTGGTTCTGGTTCTGGTCTTGGTTCAGGTTCTGGTCTTGGTTCTGGTTCTGGTTCTGGTCTTGGTTCTGGTTCTGGTTCTGGGTCTGGTTCTGGGTCTGGTCTTGGTTTTGGTTCTGGTTCTGGTCTTGGTTCTGGTTCTGGTCTTGGATCTGATTCTGGTTCTGGGTCTGGTTCTGGTTCTGGTCTTGGTTCTGGTTCTGGTTCTGGGTCTGGTTCTGGGTCTTGGTTCTGGTTCTGGTTCTGGTTCTGGTCTTGGTTCTGGTTCTGGTCTTGGTTCTGGTTCTGGTTCTGGTTCTGGTTCTGGTCTTGGTTCTGGTTCTGGTCTTGGTTCTGGTTCTGGTCTTGGATCTGATTCTGGTTCTGGTTCTGGGACTGGTTCTGGTTCTGGTCTTGGTTCTGGTTTTGGGTCTGGTTCTGGGTCTTGGTTCTGGTTCTGGTTCTGGTTCTGGTCTTGGTTCTGGTTCTGGTCTTGGTTCTGGTTCTGGTTCTGGTCTTGGTTCTGGTTCTGGTTCTGGTCTTGGTTCTGGTTCTGGTTCTGGGTCTTGGTTCTGGTTCTGGTTCTGGATCTGGTTTGGTTCTGGGTCTTGGTTCTGGTTCTGGTTTTGGTCTTGGTTCAGGTTCTGGTCTTGGTTCTGGTTCTGGTTCTGGTCTTGGTTCTGGTTCTGGTTCTGGTTCTGGTTCTGGTCTTGGTTCTGGTTCTGGTTCTGGGTCTTGGTTCTGGTTCTGGGCCTGGATCTGGTTCTGGTTCTGGTTCTGGGTCTGGTTCTGGTCTTGGTTCTGGTTCTGGTTCTGGGTCTGGTTCTGGGACTGGTTCTGGGTCTGGTCTTGGTTTTGGTTCTGGTTCTGGTCTTGGTTCTGCTTTTGGTCTTGGATCTGATTCTGGTTCTGGGTCTGGTTCTGGTTCTGGTCTTGGTTCTGGTTCTGGGTCTGGTTCTGGGTCTTGGTTCTGGTTCTGGTTCTGGTTCTGGTCTTGGTTCTGGTTCTGGTCTTGGTTCTGGTTCCGGTTCTGGGTCTTGGTTCTGGTTCTGGTTCTGGTTCTGGGTCTTGGTTCTGGTTCTGGGTCTGGATCTGGTTCTGGTTCTGGTTCTGGTTCTGGGTCTGGGTCTGGTTCTGGTCTTGGTTCTGGTTCTGGTTCTGGGTCTGGTTCTGGGTCTGGTTCTGGGTCTGGTCTTGGTTCTGGTTCTGGTCTTGGTTCTGGTTCTGGTTCTGGTCTTGGTTCTGGTTCTGGTTCTGGTTCTGGTCTTGGTTCTGGTTCTGGTTCTGGTTCTGGGTCTTGGTTCTGGTTCTGGGTCTGGATCTGGTTTGGTTCTGGGTCTTGGTTCTGGTTCTGGTTCTGGTCTTGGTTCAGGTTCTGGTCTTGGTTCTGGTTCTGGTTCTGGTCTTGGTTCTGGTTCTGGTTCTGGTTCTGGTCTTGGTTCTGGTTCTGGTTCTGGATCTGGTTTGGTTCTGGGTCTTGGTTCTGGTTCTGGTTCTGGTCTTGGTTCAGGTTCTGGTCTTGGTTCTGGTTCTGGTTCTGGTCTTGGTTCTGGTTCTGGTTCTGGTCTTGGTTCTGGTTCTGGTTCTGGGTCTTGGTTCTGGTTCTGGGTCTGGATCTGGTTCTGGTTCTGGTTCTGGGTCTGGTTCTGGTCTTGGTTCTGGTTCTGGTTCTGGGTCTGGTTCTGGGACTGGTTCTGGGTCTGGTCTTGGTTTTGGTTCTGGTTCTGGTCTTGGTTCTGGTTCTGGTTCTGGGTCTTGGTTCTGGTTCTGGGTCTGGATCTGGTTCTGGTTCTGGTTCTGGGTCTGGTTCTGGTCTTGGTTCTGGTTCTGGTTCTGGGTCTGGTTCTGGGACTGGTTCTGGGTCTGGTCTTGGTTTTGGTTCTGGTTCTGGTCTTGGTTCTGCTTTTGGTCTTGGATCTGATTCTGGTTCTGGGTCTGGTTCTGGTTCTGGTCTTGGTTCTGGTTCTGGGTCTGGTTCTGGGTCTTGGTTCTGGTTCTGGTTCTGGTTCTGGTCTTGGTTCTGGTTCTGGTCTTGGTTCTGGTTCCGGTTCTGGGTCTTGGTTCTGGTTCTGGTTCTGGGTCTTGGTTCTGGTTCTGGGTCTGGATCTGGTTCTGGTTCTGGTTCTGG
>NW_023493690.1:0-2500 GCF_013265735.2 Oncorhynchus mykiss
TACTGGTCTACTGGTCTGAAACAGTGGATATCTACTGGTCTACTGGTCTGAAACAGTGGATGTCTACTGGTCTACTGGTCTGAAACAGTGGATGTCTACTGGTCTGAAACAGTGGATATCTACTGGTCTACTGGTCTGAAACAGTGGATGTCTACTGGTCTGAAACAGTGGATATCTACTGGTCTGAAACAGTGGATATCTACTGGTCTACTGGTCTGAAACAGTGGATATCTACTGGTCTACTGGTCTGAAACAGTGGATATCTACTGGTCTACTGGTCTGAAACAGTGGATGTCTACTGGTCTGAAACAGTGGATATCTACTGGTCTACTGGTCTGAAACAGTGGATATCTACTGGTCTACTGGTCTGAAACAGTGGATGTCTACTGGTCTGAAACAGTGGATATCTACTGGTCTGAAACAGTGGATGTCTACTGGTCTGAAACAGTGGATATCTACTGGTCTACTGGTCTGAAACAGTGGATATCTACTGGTCTACTGGTCTGAAACAGTGGATATCTACTGGTCTGAAACAGTGGATATCTACTGGTCTACTGGTCTGAAACAGTGGATATCTACTGGTCTGAAACAGTGGATATCTACTGGTCTACTGGTCTGAAACAGTGGATGTCTACTGGTCTACTGGTCTGAAACAGTGGATATCTACTGGTCTGAAACAGTGGATATCTACTGGTCTGAAACAGTGGATATCTACTGGTCTACTGGTCTGAAACAGTGGATATCTACTGGTCTACTGGTCTGAAACAGTGGATATCTACTGGTCTGAAACAGTGGATATCTACTGGTCTACTGGTCTACAACAGTGGATATCTACTGGTCTGAAACAGTGGATATCTACTGGTCTACTGGTCTGAAACAGTGGATGTCTACTGGTCTACTGGTCTGAAACAGTGGATATCTACTGGTCTGAAACAGTGGATATCTACTGGTCTGAAACAGTGGATATCTACTGGTCTACTGGTCTGAAACAGTGGATATCTACTGGTCTACTGGTCTGAAACAGTGGATATCTACTGGTCTGAAACAGTGGATGTATACTGGTCTACTGGTCTGAAACAGTGGATGTCTACTGGTCTGAAACAGTGGATATCTACTGGTCTGAAACAGTGGATATCTACTGGTCTGAAACAGTGGATATCTACTGGTCTACTGGTCTGAAACAGTGGATATCTACTGGTCTGAAACAGTGGATATCTACTGGTCTGAAACAGTGGATATCTACTGGTCTGAAACAGTGGATATCTACTGGTCTACTGGTCTGAAACAGTGGATGTCTACTGGTCTGAAACAGTGGATATCTACTGGTCTACTGGTCTGAAACAGTGGATATCTACTGGTCTGAAACAGTGGATATCTACAGTGCCTTGCGAAAGTATTCGGCCCCCTTGAACTTTGCGACCTTTTGCCACATTTCAGGCTTCAAACATAAAGATATAAAACTGTATTTTTTTGTGAAGAATCAACAACAAGTGGGACACAATCATGAAGTGGAACGACATTTATTGGATATTTCAAACTTTTTTAACAAATCAAAAACTAAAAATTTGGGCGTGCAAAATTATTCAGCCCCCTCAAGTTAATACTGTGTAGCGCCACCTTTTGCTGCGATTACAGCTGTAAGTCGCTTGGGGTATGTCTCTATCAGTTTTGCACATCGAGAGACTGACATTTTTTCCCATTCCTCCTTGCAAAACAGCTCGAGCTCAGTGAGGTTGGATGGAGAGCCTTGGTGAACAGCAGTTTTCAGTTCTTTCCACAGATTCTCGATTGGATTCAGGTCTGGACTTTGACTTGGCCATTCTAACACCTGGATATGTTTATTTTTGAACCATTCCATTGTAGATTTTGCTTTATGTTTTGGATCATTGTCTTGTTGGAAGACAAATCTCCGTCCCAGTCTCAGGTCTTTTGCAGACTCCATCAGGTTTTCTTCCAGAATGGTCCTGTATTTTCGCTCCATCCATCTTCCCATCAATTTTAACCATCTTCCCTGTCCCTGCTGAAGAAAAGCAGGCCCAAACCATGATGCTGCCACCACCATGTTTGACAGTGGGGATGGTGTGTTCAGCTGTGTTGCTTTTACGCCAAACATAACATTTTGCATTGTTGCCAAAAAGTTCAATTTTGGTTTCATCTGACCAGAGCACCTTCTTCCACATGTTTGGTGTGTCTCCCAGGTGGCTTGTGGCAAACTTTAAACAACACTTTTTATGGATATCTTTAAGAAATGGCTTTCTTCTTGCCACTCTTCCATAAAGGCCAGATTTGTGCAATATACGACTGATTTTTGTCCTATGGACAGAGTCTCCCACCTCAGCTGTAGATCTCTGCAGTTCATCCAGAGTGATCATGGGCCTCTTGGCTGCATCTCTGATCAGTCTTCTCCTTGTATGAGCTGAAAGTTTAGAGGGACGGCCAGGTCTTAGTAGATTTGCAGTGGTCTGATACTCCTTCCATTTCAATATTATCGCTTGCACAG
>NW_023493690.1:7500-30000 GCF_013265735.2 Oncorhynchus mykiss
CACACATAGGGAGGATACAGGGGGTTTAACAGCTATACAGATGGGTATAGAGTAGGGCCTCTTCCACACATAGGGAGGATACAGGGGGTTTAACAGCTATACAGATGGGTATAGAGTAGGGCCTCTTCCACACATAGGGAGGATACAGGGGGTTTAACAGCTATACAGATGGGTATAGAGTAGGGCCTCTTCCACACATAGGGAGGATACAGGGGGTTTAACAGCTATACAGATGGGTATAGAGTAGGGCCTCTTCCACACATAGGGAGGATACAGGGGGTTTAACAGCCATACAGATGGGTATAGAGTAGGGCCTCTTCCACACATAGGGAGGATACAGGGGGTTTAACAGCCATACAGATGGGTATAGAGTAGGGCCTCTTCCACACATAGGGAGGATACAGGGGGTTTAACAGCTATACAGATGGGTATAGAGTAGGGCCTCTTCCACACATAGGGAGGATACAGGGGGTTTAACAGCTATACAGATGGGTATAGAGTAGGGCCTCTTCCACACATAGGGAGGATACAGGGGGTTTAACAGCCATACAGATGGGTATAGAGTAGGGCCTCTTCCACACATAGGGAGGATACAGGGGGTTTAACAGCCATACAGATGGGTATAGAGGCTGGAATTTACAAGTGATGAGCTTCGAGGGAAACTACACACAACTACAAAGGGAATTGATCTTCAAGCTGCAACGCCTACTGATATAGATCATATGCTGGAGATGAGAGAGAGAGAGAGGGATTCTAACCAGATCAGAGAGGAGGAGAGAGGGCTTCTAACCAGATCAGAGAGGAGGAGAGAGGGCTTCTAACCAGATCAGAGAGGAGAGAGAGAGAGAGCTTCTAACCAGATCAGAGAGGAGAGAGAGAGGGATTCTAACCAGATCAGAGAGGAGGAGAGAGGGCTTCTAACCAGATCAGAGAGGAGAGAGAGAGAGAGCTTCTAACCAGATCAGAGAGGAGAGAGAAATGGATTCTAACCAGATCAGAGAAGAGGAGAGAGGGATTCTAACCAGATCAGAGAGGAGAGAGAGCGGGATTCTAACCAGATCAGAGAGGAGAGATGGATTCTAACCAGATCAGAGAGGAGAGATGGATTCTAACCACATCAGAGAGGAGAGAGAGATGGATTCTAACCAGATCAGAGAGGAGAGAGGGATTCTAACCAGATCAGAGAGGAGAGAGAGAGGGATTCTAACCAGATCAGAGAGGAGGAGAGAGAGAGGGATTCTAACCAGATCAGAGAGGAGAGAGAGAGGGATTCTAACCAGATCAGAGAGGAGAGAGAGATGGATTCTAACCAGATCAGAGAGGAGAGAGAGATGGATTCTAACCAGATCAGAGAGGAGAGAGAGATGGATTCTAACCAGATCAGAGAGGAGAGAGAGAGGGATTCTAACCAGATCAGAGAGGAGAGAGAGAGGGCTTCTAACCAGATCAGAGAGGAGGAGAGATGGATTCTAACCAGATCAGAGAGGAGAGAGAGAGGGATTCTAACCAGATCAGAGAGGAGAGAGAGAGGGATTCTAACCAGATCAGAGAGGAGAGAGAGCGGGATTCTAACCAGATCAGAGAGGAGGAGAGAGAGAGGGATTCTAACCAGATCAGAGAGGAGGAGAGAGAGGGATTCTAACCAGATCAGAGAGGAGAGAGAGAGGGATTCTAACCAGATCAGAGAGGAGAGAGAGAGGGATTCTAACCAGATCAGAGAGGAGAGAGAGCGGGATTCTAACCAGATCAGACAGGAGGAGAGAGAGCGGGATTCTAACCAGATCAGACAGGAGGAGAGAGAGAGGGATTCTAACCAGATCAGAGAGGAGAGAGAGGCATTCTAGGAGAAGGAACTCTGTTTGCTCCAGTGACTGGTAGAGCTTTCCTTCCTTCACTGCTCTGGTATTGTGGAGGAGAAGGTTTGATATTACTTGTGTATCGCTGCTTGACCATATTGGCCAACTGGATCTAACTGTTGATCCAATCAAATATACATCTGGAAAGGAGAGACAGGAGAGAAGTAGAGAGGAGAGAAGTGGACAGGAGAGGACAGGAGAGAAGAGGAAAGGAGAGAAGAGGAGAGAAGAGGAAAGGAGAGAGGAGAGAAGTAGAGAGGAGAGAAGTGGACAGGAGAGGACAGGAGAGAAGAGGAAAGGAGAGAAGAGGAAAGGAGAGAAGTGGAAAGGAGAGAAGTGGAAAGGAGAGAGGAGAGAAGTAGAGAGGAGAGAAGTGGACAGGAGAGAAGTAGAGAGGAGAGAAGTGGACAGGAGAGGACAGGAGAGAAGAGGAAAGGAGAGAAGAGGAGAGAAGAGGAAAGGAGAGAAGAGGAAATGAGAGAAGAGGAAATGAGAGAAGAGGAAAGGAGAGAGGAGGAAAGGAGAGAGGAGGAAAGGAGAGAGGAGAGAAGTAGAGAGGAGAGAAGTAGAGAGGAGAGAAGTAGAGAGGAGAGAAGTGAACAGGAGAGAAGAGGAAAGGAGAGAGGAGAGACAGGAGAGAAGTAGAGAGGAGAGACAGGAGAGAAGTAGAGAGGAGAGAAGTGGACAGGAGAGACAGCAGAGAAGTAGAGAGGAGAGAAGTGGACGTGAGAGAAGTAGAGAGGAGAGAAGTGGACAGGAGAGAAGTAGAGAGGAGAGAAGAGGAAAGGACAGGAGAGAAGAGGAAAGGAGAGAGGAGGAATGGAGAGAAGAGGAAAGGAGAGGACAGGAGAGAAGAGGAAAGGAGAGAGGAGGAAAGGAGAGAGGAGGAAAGGAGAGAGGAGGAAAGGAGAGAAGTGGAAAGGAGAGAAGAGGAAATGATAGAAGTGGACAGGAGAGTCGAGGAAAGGAGAAGAGGACAAGAGGACAAGAGAGAAGAGGAGACAAGTGGAGAGGAGAGGAGCGTGTGGAGAGGGGCAGGGAGGAGTGGAGAGGGGCAGGGAGGAGTGGAGTGAGGTGGGGATGAGAGGAGAGGAGTGGAGTGGGGTGGGGTGGGGAGGAGTGGAGAGGAGTGGAGTGGAGTGGGGTGGGGTGGGGTGGGGTGGGGAGGAGTGGAGTGGAGTGGGGTGGAGTGGAGTGGGGTGGGGAGGAGTGGAGTGGAGTGGGGTGGGGTGGGGTGGGGTGGGGTGGGGTGGAGAGAAGAGGAGTGTGTCTGTATGGCGTGGGTAGCTATCTGGTGTAATCTACGCCTCAGCAGGGGTAGTTAGTTAGTATGTGGGTAGCTATCTGGTGTAATCTACGCCTCAGCAGGGGTAGTTAGTTAGTATGTGGGTAGCTATCTGGTGTAATCTACACCTCAGCAGGGGTAGTTAGTTAGTATGTGGGTAGCTATCTGGTGTAATCTACGCCTCAGCAGGGGTAGTTAGTTAGTATGTGAGTGTTTGTTTTTGCAGAAAGACTAGAGTCCTTGAGATGGAATTGATGGGGGCTCTGTCATCCTCTCCAAACTTCATTAACAGACTGTGGTAAAGGTATATACACATTCACCACCGTACTCATCTAGGGAAACTGGAATGATAGAAACACACATGATGTCAGTCAGAGAGGACTGAGGACAGACAAGGCTGCAGAGAGAGAGGAGAGAAAGGGGAGAGAGAGAGAGAGGGGAGAGAGGAGAGAGAGGGGAGGGAGGAGAGAGAGGGGAGGGAGAGAGAGAGAGAGAGAGAGAGAGAGAGAGAGAGAGAGAGAGAGAGAGAGAGAGAGAGAGAGAGAGAGAGAGGGGAGAGAGAGAGAGAGAGGGAGAGAGCAAGAGAGAGAGAGAGCGAGAGGAGAGGAGAGAGAGGAGAGGAGAGAGCGAGAGGAGAGAAAAGAGGAGTGGTAGCCAGACAACTGGGGGATGGAGAGGAATTAACAGCTTTGGGCCACAGATGTTGTTCCTCAGGCAGTCAATATACAGTGGTGGCTGGTCAATATACAGTGGTGGCTGGTCAATATACAGTGGTGGTTGGTCAATATACAGTGGTGGTTGGTCAATATACAGTGGTGGCTAGTCAATATACAGTGGTGGCTGGTCAATATACAGTGGTGGCTGGTCAATATACAGTGGTGGCTGGTCAATATACAGTGGTGGCTAGTCAATATACAGTGGTGGCTGGTCAATATACAGTGGTGGCTAGTCAATATACAGGGGTGGCTGGTCAATATACAGTGGTGGCTAGTCAATATACAGTGGTGTCTGGTCAATATACAGTGGTGGCTGGTCAATATACAGTGGTGGCTAGTCAATATACAGTGGTGGCTAGTCAATATACAGTGGTGGCTAGTCAATATACAGTGGTGGCTAGTCAATATACAGTGGTGGCTAGTCAATATACAGTGGTGGCTAGTCAATATACAGTGGTGGCTGGTCAATATACAGTGGTGGCTAGTCAATATACAGTGGTGGCTGGTCAATATACAGTGGTGGCTAGTCAATATACAGTGGTGGCTGGTCAATATACAGTGGTGGCTAGTCAATATACAGTGGTGGCTGGTCAATATACAGTGGTGGCTAGTCAATATACAGTGGTGGCTAGTCAATATACAGTGGTGGCTAGTCAATATACAGTGGTGGCTAGTCAATATACAGTGGTGGCTAGTCAATATACAGTGGTGGCTAGTCAATATACAGTGGTGGCTAGTCAATATACAGTGGTGGCTAGTCAATATACAGTGGTGGCTAGTCAATATACAGTGTTGGCTGGTCAATATACAGTGGTGGCTAGTCAATATACAGTGGTGGCTAGTCAATATACAGTGGTGGCTAGTCAATATACAGTGGTGGCTAGTCAATATACAGTGGTGGCTGGTCAATATACAGTGGTGGCTAGTCAATATACAGTGGTGGCTAGTCAATATACAGTGGTGGCTAGTCAATATACAGTGGTGGCTAGTCAATATACAGTGGTGGCTGGTCAATATACAGTGGTGGCTGGTCAATATACAGTGGTGGCTAGTCAATATACAGTGGTGGCTGGTCAATATACAGTGGTGGCTAGTCAATATACAGTGGTGGCTAGTCAATATACAGTGGTGGCTGGTCAATATACAGTGGTGGCTAGTCAATATACAGTGGTGGCTAGTCAATATACAGTGGTGGCTAGTCAATATACAGTGGTGGCTGGTCAATATACAGTGGTGGCTAGTCAATATACAGTGGTGGCTAGTCAATATACAGTGGTGGCTAGTCAATATACAGTGGTGGCTAGTCAATATACAGTGGTGGCTGGTCAATATACAGTGGTGGCTGGTCAATATACAGTGGTGGCTGGTCAATATACAGTGGTGGCTGGTCAATATACAGTGGTGGCTGGTCAATATACAGTGGTGGCTGGTCAATATACAGTGGTGGCTGGTCAATATACAGTGGTGGCTAGTCAATATACAGTGGTGGCTAGTCAATATACAGTGGTGGCTAGTCAATATACAGTGGTGGCTAGTCAATATACAGTGGTGGCTAGTCAATATACAGTGGTGGCTAGTCAATATACAGTGGTGGCTAGTCAATATACAGTGGTGGCTAGTCAATATACAGTGGTGGCTAGTCAATATACAGTGGTGGCTAGTCAATATACAGTGGTGGCTGGTCAATATACAGTGGTGGCTAGTCAATATACAGTGGTGGCTAGTCAATATACAGTGGTGGCTAGTCAATATACAGTGGTGGCTGGTCAATATACAGTGGTGGCTAGTCAATATACAGTGGTGGCTAGTCAATATACAGTGGTGGCTAGTCAATATTCCAAATGTAAAGTGTGAGTTGTAATTTCTAGTGGAAAGATACCGCAGTAGAGGTCTAAAATAAATAATGAATTTATTGTGATGTCGTGAGGCTATATTAAATTAATTTACTAGACTTTTTCCCAGAAAGCAGCTGTTTCCAGAAAGGTCTGCATCGGTGGCTCGTAGGCGTGGAAACCAGGAAGACGCATAAAACCTGGATGTTCTTCAACGGTCAAATACACACAGCTGCTCGTCCCCAGGGGAGGGGTGGGGAACAGCTTCGGCCCCCAGATGTTGTCCCTCAGGCTGTAATACCTGTATCAGCCAATACCCTCCAGCTTCTGTCACAAACACGGGGGGGGGGGGGCACACAGACAAACTGACCCCCCCCCACCCCCCCCCCCACAGACAAACTGAAAAACAACCCATCTGGACACAAGATGGAAGACACCCACACAAACTGACTAAATTGGGATCCTTAGTGTTAAAAAACTTTTAAATCTTTTTTTTTGTGTAGATGCCGAGAGTAAACAGTATAGTAGGTCAATTTCCCACAACAACAAAGAGCGTGGGAAGAAAGAGGCTCAACCTCTCCTCTATTTTGGTGCCCTGGAAACCGTCCCGCGCACCTGGACAGACACCGTGTGACAGCGGAGTGGTGCATCTCACTCATCTCTATAGCCTCTCCTATTCATTGATGATTGGCCCTGCTGTAGTGAAGTTACAAGTGACTTAGCAAGACAAGAAACGGCAGGGATACAGCTTTTGACTGCTGATTGGCCGAGTGCCCGGTTCTGACTGTCTGTCTGACCTGTCTATACTGATAGATAGACCTAGTGCACGGTTCTGTCTGTCTGGTGTCTGACCTGACTATACTGATAGATAGACCTAGTGCACGGTTCTGACTGTCTGGTGTCTGACCTGACTATACTGATAGATAGACCTAGTGCACGGTTCTGTCTGTCTGGTGTCTGACCTGACTATACTGTGCCCCTCCCCTCTCTCTCTCCGTCCCTCGTCTCGACTCTCCTACGTCATCGTCAGGTGGACCTGAGTCTCAGTAATGGTGGGACAGGAGGAACTGAGCCTCAGTAATGGTGGGACAGGTGGAACTGAGTCTCAGTAATGGTGGGACAGGTGGACCTGAGCCTCAGTAATGGTGGGACAGGTGGAACTGAGCCTCAGTAATGGTGGGACAGGTAGAACTGAGCCTCAGTAATGGTGGGACAGGAGGAACTGAGTCTCAGTAATGGTGGGACAGGTAGAACTGAGCCTCAGTCATGGTGGGACAGGTGGGACTGAGCCTCAGTAATGGTGGGACAGGTAGAACTGAGCCTCAGTAATGGCGGGACAGGAGAAACTGAGTCTCAGTAATGGTGGGACAGGTAGAACTGAGTCTCAGTAATGGTGGGACAGGAGGAACTGAGTCTCAGTAATGGTGGGACAGGTAGAACTGAGCCTCAGTAATGGTGGGACAGGAGGAACTGAGTCTCAGTAATGGTGGGACAGGTGGAACTGAGCCTCAGAAAACGCTGCCGACAGAGAGGGCTGCCTCGCTTCTAGTCCTTCTAGTCCCTAAAAACAACAACCACCCGAGCCACTGCCTGTTCACCCCGCTATCATCCAGAAGGCGAGATCAGTACAGGTGCATCAAAGCTGGGACAGAGAGACTGAAAAATAGCTTCCATCTCAAGGCCATCAGACTGTTAAACAGCCGTCTGTGAGCCTATGTCTGTGAGTGTGTGTGTGTGTGTGTGTGTGTGTCCCTCCTCCAGTCTGCTGTTCTGTCCTGAACCTCTTCATTAATGTTATTAAAGGGGATGTGGCAGAGGGAGGGAGAGTTTAATGTGCTGTTCTGTCCTGAACCTCTTCATTAATGTTATTAAAGGGGATGTGGCAGAGGGAGGTTAAATGTGCTGTTCTGTCCTGAACCTCTTCATTAATGTTATTAAAGGGGATGTGGCAGAGGGAGGTTAAATGTGCTGTTCTGTCCTGAACCTCTTCATTCATGTTAGTAAAGGGGATGTGGCAGAGGGAGGGAGAGTTTAATCTGCTGTTCTGTCCTGAACCTCTTCATTAATGTTATTAAAGGGGATGTGGCAGAGGGAGGGAGAGTTTAATGTGCTGTTCTGTCCTGAACCTCTTCATTAATGTTATTAAAGGGGATGTGGCAGAGGGAGGGAGGTTAAATGTGCTGTTCTGTCCTGAACCTCTTCATTAATGTTATTAAAGGGGATGTGGCAGAGGGAGGGAGAGTTTAATCTGCTGTTCTGTCCTGAACCTCTTCATTAATGTTATTAAAGGGGATGTGGCAGAGGGAGGGAGGTTAAATGTGCTGTTCTGTCCTGAACCTCTTCATTAATGTTATTAAAGGGGATGTGGCAGAGGGAGGGAGAGTTTAATCTGCTGTTCTGTCCTGAACCTCTTCATTAATGTTATTAAAGGGGATGTGGCAGAGGGAGGGAGGTTAAATGTGCTGTTCTGTCCTGAACCTCTTCATTCATGTTATTAAAGGGGATGTGGCAGAGGGAGGGAGAGTTTAATCTGCTGTTCTGTCCTGAACCTCTTCATTAATGTTAGTAAAGGGGATGTGGCAGAGGGAGGGAGAGTTTAATGTGCTGTTCTGTCCTGAACCTCTTCATTAATGTTATTAAAGGGGATGTGGCAGAGGGAGGGAGAGTTTAATCTGCTGTTCTGTCCTGAACCTCTTCATTGATGTTATTAAAGGGGATGTGGCAGAGGGAGGTTAAATGTGCTGTTCTGTCCTGAACCTCTTCATTAATGTTATTAAAGGGGATGTGGCAGAGGGAGGATAAATGTGCTGTTCTGTCCTGAACCTCTTCATTAATGTTATTAAAGGGGATGTGGCAGAGGGAGGTTAAATGTGCTGTTCTGTCCTGAACCTCTTCATTAATGTTATTAAAGGGGATGTGGCAGAGGGAGGGAGAGTTTAATCTGCTGTTCTGTCCTGAACCTCTTCATTAATGTTATTAAAGGGGATGTGGCAGAGGGAGGGAGAGTTTAATGTGCTGTTCTGTCCTGAACCTCTTCATTAATGTTATTAAAGGGGATGTGGCAGAGGGAGGGAGAGTTTAATGTGCTGTTCTGTCCTGAACCTCTTCATTAATGTTATTAAAGGGGATGTGGCAGAGGGAGGGAGAGTTTAATGTGCTGTTCTGTCCTGAACCTCTTCATTAATGTTATTAAAGGGGATGTGGCAGAGGGAGGGAGAGTTTAATGTGCTGTTCTGTCCTGAACCTCTTCATTAAAGTTATTAAAGGGGATGTGGCAGAGGGAGGGAGAGTTTAATCTGCTGTTCTGTCCTGAACCTCTTCATTAATGTTATTAAAGGGGATGTGGCAGAGGGAGGGAGAGTTTAATCTGCTGTTCTGTCCTGAACCTCTTCATTAATGTTATTAAAGGGGATGTGGCAGAGGGAGGGAGAGTTTAATGTGCTGTTCTGTCCTGAACCTCTTCATTAATGTCATTAAAGGGGATGTGGCAGAGGGAGGGAGAGTTTAATGTGCTGTTCTGTCCTGAACCTCTTCATTAATGTCATTAAAGGGGATGTGGCAGAGGGAGGGAGAGTTTAATCTGCTGTTCTGTCCTGAACCTCTTCATTAATGTTATTAAAGGGGATGTGGCAGAGGGAGGTTAAATGTGCTGTTCTGTCCTGAACCTCTTCATTAATGTTATTAAAGGGGATGTGGCAGAGGGAGGGAGAGTTTAATCTGCTGTTCTGTCCTGAACCTCTTCATTAATGTTATTAAAGGGGATGTGGCAGAGGGAGGGAGAGTTTAATCTGCTGTTCTGTCCTGAACCTCTTCATTAATGTTATTAAAGGGGATGTGGCAGAGGGAGGTTAAATGTGCTGTTCTGTCCTGAACCTCTTCATTAATGTTATTAAAGGGGATGTGGCAGAGGGAGGTTAAATGTGCTGTTCTGTCCTGAACCTCTTCATTAATGTTATTAAAGGGGATGTGGCAGAGGGAGGGAGAGTTTAATCTGCTGTTCTGTCCTGAACCTCTTCATTAATGTTATTAAAGGGGATGTGGCAGAGGGAGGGAGAGTTTAATCTGCTGTTCTGTCCTGAACCTCTTCATTAATGTTATTAAAGGGGATGTGGCAGAGGGAGGGAGAGTTTAATCTGCTGTTCTGTCCTGAACCTCTTCATTAATGTTATTAAAGGGGATGTGGCAGAGGGAGGGAGAGTTTAATCTGCTGTTCTGTCCTGAACCTCTTCATTAAAGTTATTAAAGGGGATGTGGCAGAGGGAGGGAGAGTTTAATCTGCTGTTCTGTCCTGAACCTCTTCATTAATGTTATTAAAGGGGATGTGGCAGAGGGAGGTTAAATGTGCTGTTCTGTCCTGAACCTCTTCATTAATGTTATTAAAGGGGATGTGGCAGAGGGAGGGAGAGTTTAATCTGCTGTTCTGTCCTGAACCTCTTCATTAATGTTATTAAAGGGGATGTGGCAGAGGGAGGGAGGTTAAATGTGCTGTTCTGTCCTGAACCTCTTCATTCATGTTATTAAAGGGGATGTGGCAGAGGGAGGGAGAGTTTAATCTGCTGTTCTGTCCTGAACCTCTTCATTAATGTTATTAAAGGGGATGTGGCAGAGGGAGGGAGAGTTTAATGTGCTGTTCTGTCCTGAACCTCTTCATTAATGTTATTAAAGGGGATGTGGCAGAGGGAGGGAGAGTTTAATGTGCTGTTCTGTCCTGAACCTCTTCATTAATGTTATTAAAGGGGATGTGGCAGAGGGAGGTTAAATGTGCTGTTCTGTCCTGAACCTCTTCATTAATGTTATTAAAGGGGATGTGGCAGAGGGAGGTTAAATGTGCTGTTCTGTCCTGAATCTCTTCATTGACTAAACGTGCTCATGGGGCTACATGCAGATCTCTCTTTGATCTCAAAACAACGCATCCTCAAAACGACCATAGCTGTCAACACAGTTCACAGTTCCATATATGGCAATGGTTGATTTGCATATAGGCCAAACGGCAGCTCTGATTGGTGATGAAGCGCCGGGCTGAGGAGCGTACAATAGGATCCTAGTCTGATGAGTTCCGCCTACAACAAAATATCATGCATATCCCATCCCACTTCCTGTATTCCTCAACAGTAATCATTTAGTCTGTTTATCCCAGCTCCTATATTCATCAACAGTAATCATTTAGTCTCTACATCCCAGCTCCTATATTCCTCAACAGTAATAATTTAGTCTCTACATCCCAGCTCCTATATTCATCAACAGTAATCATTTAGTCTCTACATCCCAGCTCCTATATTCATCAACAGTAATCATTTAGTCTCTACATCCCAGCTCCTATATTCCTCAACAGTAATCATTTAGTCTCTACATCCCAGCTCCTATATTCCTCAACAGTAATCATTTAGTCTCTACATCCCAGCTCCTATATTCATCAACAGTAATCATTTAGTCTCTACATCCCAGCTCCTATATTCCTCAACAGTAATCATTTAGTCTCTACATCCCAGCTCCTATATTCATCAACAGTAATCATTTAGTCTCTACATCCCAGCTCCTATATTCATCAACAGTAATAATTTAGTCTCTACATCCCAGCTCCTATATTCCTCAACAGTAATAATTTAGTCTCTACATCCCAGCTCCTATATTCCTCAACAGTAATCATTTAGTCTCTACATCCCAGCTCCTATATTCATCAACAGTAATCATTTAGTCTCTACATCCCAGCTCCTATATTCATCAACAGTAATCATTTAGTCTCTACATCCCAGCTCCTATATTCATCAACAGTAATCATTTAGTCTCTACATCCCAGCTCCTATATTCATCAACAGTAATCATTTAGTCTCTACATCCCAGCTCCTATATTCCTCAACAGTAATCATTTAGTCTCTACATCCCAGCTCCTATATTCATCAACAGTAATCATTTAGTCTCTACATCCCAGCTCCTATATTCATCAACAGTAATCATTTAGTCTCTACATCCCAGCTCCTATATTCCTCAACAGTAATCATTTAGTCTGTTTATCCCAGCTCCTATATTCCTCAACAGTAATCATTTAGTCTGTTTATCCCAGCTCCTATATTCATCAACAGTAATAATTTAGTCTCTACATCCCAGCTCCTATATTCCTCAACAACAGTAATCATTTAGTCTCTACATCCCAGCTCCTATATTCATCAACAACAGTAATCATTTAGTCTCTACATCCCAGCTCCTATATTCCTCATCAATAGTAATCATTTAGTCTCTACATCCCAGCTCCTATATTCATCAACAGTAATCATTTAGTCTCTACATCCCAGCTCCTATATTCATCAACAGTAATAATTTAGTCTCTACATCCCAGCTCCTATATTCATCAACAGTAATTATTTAGTCTGTTTATCCCAGCTCCTATATTCATCAACAGTAATCATTTAGTCTGTTTATCCCAGCTCCTATATTCCTCAACAGTAATCATTTAGTCTCTACATCCCAGCTCCTATATTCATCAACAGTAATCATTTAGTCTCTACATCCCAGCTCCTATATTCATCAACAGTAATCATTTAGTCTCTACATCCCAGCTCCTATATTCCTCAACAGTAATCATTTAGTCTCTACATCCCAGCTCCTATATTCATCAACAGTAATCATTTAGTCTCTACATCACAGCTCCTATATTCCTCAACAGTAATAATTTAGTCTGTTTATCCCAGCTCCTATATTCCTCAACAGTAATCATTTAGTCTGTTTATCCCAGCTCCTATATTCATCAACAGTAATCATTTAGTCTGTTTATCCCAGCTCCTATATTCATCAACAGTAATCATTTAGTCTCTACATCCCAGCTCCTATATTCCTCAACAGTAATCATTTAGTCTCTACATCCCAGCTACTATATTCCTCAACAGTAATCATTTAGTCTCTACATCCCAGCTCCTATATTCATCAACAGTAATCATTTAGTCTCTACATCCCAGCTCCTATATTCATCAACAACAGTAATCATTTAGTCTCTACATCCCAGCTCCTATATTCCTCAACAATAGTAATAATTTAGTCTCTACATCCCAGCTCCTATATTCATCAACAACAGTAATCATTTAGTCTCTACATCCCAGCTCCTATATTCCTCATCAATAGTAATCATTTAGTCTCTACATCCCAGCTCCTATATTCATCAACAGTAATCATTTAGTCTCTACATCCCAGCTCCTATATTCATCAACAGTAATAATTTAGTCTCTACATCCCAGCTCCTATATTCATCAACAGTAATCATTTAGTCTGTTTATCCCAGCTCCTATATTCATCAACAGTAATCATTTAGTCTGTTTATCCCAGCTCCTATATTCCTCAACAGTAATCATTTAGTCTGTTTATCCCAGCTCCTATATTCCTCAACAGTAATCATTTAGTCTCTACATCCCAGCTCCTATATTCCTCAACAGTAATAATTTAGTCTCTACATCCCAGCTCCTATATTCCTGTACAACAGTAATCATTTAGTCTCTACATCCCAGCTCCTATATTCATCAACAGTAATAATTTAGTCTCTACATCCCAGCTCCTATATTCCTCAACAGTAATCATTTAGTCTTTACATCCCAGCTCCTATATTCATCAACAGTAATCATTTAGTCTCTACATCCCAGCTCCTATATTCCTCAACAACAGTAATCATTTAGTCTCTACATCCCAGCTCCTATATTCCTCAACAGTAATCATTTAGTCTCTACATCCCAGCTCCTATATTCCTCAACAGTAATAATTTAGTCTCTACATCCCAGCTCCTATATTCATCAACAGTAATCATTTAGTCTCTACATCCCAGCTCCTGTATTCCTCAACAGTAATCATTTAGTCTCTACATCCCAGCTCCTATATTCCTCAACAACAGTAATCATTTAGTCTCTACATCCCAGCTCCTATATTCCTCAACAGTAATCATTTAGTCTCTACATCCCAGCTCCTATATTCATCAACAGTAATCATTTAGTCTCTACATCCCAGCTCCTATATTCCTCAACAGTAATAATTTAGTCTCTACATCCCAGCTCCTATATTCATCAACAGTAATCATTTAGTCTCTACATCCCAGCTCCTGTATTCCTCAACAGTAATCATTTAGTCTCTACATCCCAGCTCCTATATTCCTCAACAGTAATCATTTAGTCTCTACATCCCAGCTCCTATATTCATCAACAGTAATCATTTAGTCTCTACATCCCAGCTCCTATATTCATCAACAGTAATCATTTAGTCTCTACATCCCAGCTCCTATATTCCTCAACAGTAATCATTTAGTCTCTACATCCCAGCTCCTATATTCATCAACAGTAATCATTTAGTCTGTTTATCCCAGCTCCTATATTCATCAACAGTAATCATTTAGTCTGTTTATCCCAGCTCCTATATTCATCAACAGTAATCATTTAGTCTCTACATCCCAGCTCCTATATTCATCAACAGTAATCATTTAGTCTCTACATCCCAGCTCCTATATTCATCAACAGTAATTATTTAGTCTCTACATCCCAGCTCCTATATTCATCAACAGTAATCATTTAGTCTGTTTATCCCAGCTCCTATATTCATCAACAGTAATCATTTAGTCTGTTTATCCCAGCTCCTATATTCATCAACAGTAATCATTTAGTCTCTACATCCCAGCTCCTATATTCATCAACAGTAATCATTTAGTCTGTTTATCCCAGCTCCTATATTCATCAACAGTAATCATTTAGTCTCTACATCCCAGCTCCTATATTCATCAACAGTAATCATTTAGTCTCTACATCCCAGCTCCTATATTCATCAACAGTAATAATTTAGTCTCTACATCCCAGCTCCTATATTCATCAACAGTAATTATTTAGTCTCTACATCCCAGCTCCTATATTCATCAACAGTAATCATTTAGTCTGTTTATCCCAGCTCCTATATTCATCAACAGTAATCATTTAGTCTGTTTATCCCAGCTCCTATATTCATCAACAGTAATCATTTAGTCTCTACATCCCAGCTCCTATATTCATCAACAGTAATCATTTAGTCTGTTTATCCCAGCTCCTATATTCATCAACAGTAATCATTTAGTCTCTACATCCCAGCTCCTATATTCATCAACAGTAATCATTTAGTCTCTACATCCCAGCTCCTATATTCATCAACAGTAATAATTTAGTCTCTACATCCCAGCTCCTATATTCCTCAACAGTAATCATTTAGTCTGTTTATCCCAGCTCCTATATTCCTCAACAGTAATCATTTAGTCTCTACATCCCAGCTCCTATATTCATCAACAGTAATCATTTAGTCTCTACATCCCAGCTCCTGTATTCCTCAACAGTAATCATTTAGTCTCTACATCCCAGCTCCTATATTCCTCAACAACAGTAATCATTTAGTCTCTACATCCCAGCTCCTATATTCCTCAACAGTAATCATTTAGTCTCTACATCCCAGCTCCTATATTCATCAACAGTAATCATTTAGTCTCTACATCCCAGCTCCTATATTCCTCAACAGTAATAATTTAGTCTCTACATCCCAGCTCCTATATTCATCAACAGTAATCATTTAGTCTCTACATCCCAGCTCCTGTATTCCTCAACAGTAATCATTTAGTCTCTACATCCCAGCTCCTATATTCCTCAACAGTAATCATTTAGTCTCTACATCCCAGCTCCTATATTCATCAACAGTAATCATTTAGTCTCTACATCCCAGCTCCTATATTCATCAACAGTAATCATTTAGTCTCTACATCCCAGCTCCTATATTCCTCAACAGTAATCATTTAGTCTCTACATCCCAGCTCCTATATTCATCAACAGTAATCATTTAGTCTGTTTATCCCAGCTCCTATATTCATCAACAGTAATCATTTAGTCTGTTTATCCCAGCTCCTATATTCATCAACAGTAATCATTTAGTCTCTACATCCCAGCTCCTATATTCATCAACAGTAATCATTTAGTCTCTACATCCCAGCTCCTATATTCATCAACAGTAATTATTTAGTCTCTACATCCCAGCTCCTATATTCATCAACAGTAATCATTTAGTCTGTTTATCCCAGCTCCTATATTCATCAACAGTAATCATTTAGTCTGTTTATCCCAGCTCCTATATTCATCAACAGTAATCATTTAGTCTCTACATCCCAGCTCCTATATTCATCAACAGTAATCATTTAGTCTGTTTATCCCAGCTCCTATATTCATCAACAGTAATCATTTAGTCTCTACATCCCAGCTCCTATATTCATCAACAGTAATCATTTAGTCTCTACATCCCAGCTCCTATATTCATCAACAGTAATAATTTAGTCTCTACATCCCAGCTCCTATATTCATCAACAGTAATTATTTAGTCTCTACATCCCAGCTCCTATATTCATCAACAGTAATCATTTAGTCTGTTTATCCCAGCTCCTATATTCATCAACAGTAATCATTTAGTCTGTTTATCCCAGCTCCTATATTCATCAACAGTAATCATTTAGTCTCTACATCCCAGCTCCTATATTCATCAACAGTAATCATTTAGTCTGTTTATCCCAGCTCCTATATTCATCAACAGTAATCATTTAGTCTCTACATCCCAGCTCCTATATTCATCAACAGTAATCATTTAGTCTCTACATCCCAGCTCCTATATTCATCAACAGTAATAATTTAGTCTCTACATCCCAGCTCCTATATTCCTCAACAGTAATCATTTAGTCTGTTTATCCCAGCTCCTATATTCCTCAACAGTAATCATTTAGTCTCTACATCCCAGCTCCTATATTCCTCAACAGTAATCATTTAGTCTCTACATCCCAGCTCCTATATTCCTCAACAGTAATCATTTAGTCTCTACATCCCAGCTCCTATATTCATCAACAGTAATCATTTAGTCTCTACATCCCAGCTCCTATATTCCTCAACAGTAATCATTTAGTCTCTACATCCCAGCTCCTATATTCATCAACAGTAATCATTTAGTCTCTACATCCCAGCTCCTATATTCCTCAACAGTAATCATTTAGTCTCTACATCCCAGCTCCTATATTCCTCAACAGTAATCATTTAGTCTCTACATCCCAGCTCCTATATTCCTCAACAGTAATCATTTAGTCTGTTTATCCCAGCTCCTATATTCATCAACAGTAATCATTTAGTCTCTACATCCCAGCTCCTATATTCATCAACAGTAATCATTTAGTCTGTTTATCCAAGCTCCTACATTCATCAACAGTAATCATTTAGTCTCTACATCCCAGCTCCTATATTCATCAACAGTAATCATTTAGTCTCTACATCCCAGCTCCTATATTCATCAACAGTAATAATTTAGTCTCTACATCCCAGCTCCTATATTCCTCAACAGTAATCATTTAGTCTGTTTATCCCAGCTCCTATATTCCTCAACAGTAATCATTTAGTCTCTACATCCCAGCTCCTATATTCCTCAACAGTAATCATTTAGTCTCTACATCCCAGCTCCTATATTCCTCAACAGTAATCATTTAGTCTCTACATCCCAGCTCCTATATTCCTCAACAGTAATAATTTAGTCTCTACATCCCAGCTCCTATATTCATCAACAGTAATCATTTAGTCTCTACATCCCAGCTCCTATATTCCTCAACAGTAATCATTTAGTCTCTACATCCCAGCTCCTATATTCCTCAACAGTAATCATTTAGTCTCTACATCCCAGCTCCTATATTCATCAACAGTAATCATTTAGTCTCTACATCCCAGCTCCTATATTCCTCAACAGTAATCATTTAGTCTCTACATCCCAGCTCCTATATTCATCAACAGTAATCATTTAGTCTCTACAACCCAGCTCCTATATTCCTCAACAGTAATCATTTAGTCTCTACATCCCAGCTCCTATATTCATCAACAGTAATCATTTAGTCTCTACATCCCAGCTCCTATATTCATCAACAGTAATCATTTAGTCTCTACATCCCAGCTCCTATATTCATCAACAGTAATCATTTAGTCTCTACATCCCAGCTCCTATATTCATCAACAGTAATCATTTAGTCTCTACATCCCAGCTCCTATATTCATCAACAGTAATCATTTAGTCTCTACAACCCAGCTCCTATATTCCTCAACAGTAATCATTTAGTCTCTACATCCCAGCTCCTATATTCCTCAACAGTAATCATTTAGTCTCTACATCCCAGCTCCTATATTCCTCAACAGTAATCATTTAGTCTCTACATCCCAGCTCCTATATTCCTCAACAGTAATCATTTAGTCTCTACATCCCAGCTCCTATATTCCTCAACAGTAATCATTTAGTCTCTACATCCCAGCTCCTATATTCATCAACAGTAATCATTTAGTCTCTACAACCCAGCTCCTATATTCCTCAACAGTAATCATTTAGTCTCTACATCCCAGCTCATATATTCCTCAACAGTAATCATTTAGTCTCTACATCCCAGCTCCTATATTCCTCAACAGTAATCATTTAGTCTCTACATCCCAGCTCCTATATTCATCAACAGTAATCATTTAGTCTCTACATCCCAGCTCCTATATTCATCAACAGTAATCATTTAGTCTCTACAACCCAGCTCCTATATTCCTCAACAGTAATCATTTAGTCTCTACATCCCAGCTCCTATATTCCTCAACAGTAATCATTTAGTCTCTACATCCCAGCTCCTATATTCCTCAACAGTAATCATTTAGTCTCTACATCCCAGCTCCTATATTCATCAACAGTAATCATTTAGTCTCTACATCCCAGCTCCTATATTCATCAACAGTAATCATTTAGTCTCTACAACCCAGCTCCTATATTCATCAACAGTAATCATTTAGTCTCTACATCCCAGCTCCTATATTCATCAACAGTAATCATTTAGTCTGTTTATCCCAGCTCCTATATTCATCAACAGTAATAATTTAGTCTCTACATCCCAGCTCCTATATTCATCAACAGTAATCATTTAGTCTCTACATCCCAGCTCCTATATTCATCAACAGTAATCATTTAGTCTCTACAACCCAGCTCCTATATTCATCAACAGTAATCATTTAGTCTCTACATCCCAGCTCCTATATTCATCAACAGTAATAATTTAGTCTCTACATCCCAGCTCCTATATTCCTCAACAGTAATCATTTAGTCTGTTTATCCCAGCTCCTATATTCATCAACAGTAATCATTTAGTCTCTACATCCCAGCTCCTATATTCATCAACAGTAATCATTTAGTCTCTACAACCCAGCTCCTATATTCATCAACAGTAATCATTTAGTCTCTACATCCCAGCTCCTATATTCATCAACAGTAATCATTTAGTCTCTACATCCCAGCTCCTATATTCATCAACAGTAATCATTTAGTCTCTACATCCCAGCTCCTATATTCATCAACAGTAATCATTTAGTCTCTACATCCCAGCTCCTATATTCATCAACAGTAATCATTTAGTCTCTACATCCCAGCTCCTATATTCATCAACAGTAATCATTTAGTCTCTACATCCCAGCTCCTATATTCATCAACAGTAATCATTTAGTCTCTACATCCCAGCTCCTATATTCCTCAACAGTAATCATTTAGTCTCTACATCCCAGCTCCTATATTCATCAACAGTAATAATTTAGTCTGTTTATCCCAGCTCCTATATTCCTCAACAGTAATCATTTAGTCTCTACATCCCAGCTCCTATATTCATCAACAGTAATCATTTAGTCTCTACATCCCAGCTCCTATATTCATCAACAGTAATCATTTAGTCTCTACATCCCAGCTCCTATATTCCTCAACAGTAATCATTTAGTCTCTACATCCCAGCTCCTGTATTCCTCAACAGTAATAATTTAGTCTCTACATCCCAGCTCCTATATTCCTCAACAGTAATCATTTAGTCTCTACATCCCAGCTCCTATATTCATCAACAGTAATCATTTAGTCTCTACATCCCAGCTCCTATATTCATCAACAGTAATCATTTAGTCTCTACATCCCAGCTCCTATATTCATCAACAGTAATAATTTAGTCTCTACATCCCAGCTCCTATATTCATCAACAGTAATCATTTAGTCTCTACATCCCAGCTCCTATATTCCTCAACAGTAATCATTTAGTCTCTACATCCCAGCTCCTATATTCATCAACAGTAATAATTTAGTCTCTACATCCCAGCTCCTATATTCCTCAACAGTAATAATTTAGTCTCTACATCCCAGCTCCTATATTCATCAACAGTAATCATTTAGTCTCTACATCCCAGCTCCTATATTCCTCAACAGTAATAATTTAGTCTGTTTATCCCAGCTCCTATATTCCTCAACAGTAATAATTTAGTCTCTACATCCCAGCTCCTATATTCATCAACAGTAATCATTTAGTCTCTACATCCCAGCTCCTATATTCATCAACAGTAATCATTTAGTCTCTACATCCCAGCTCCTATATTCCTCTACAGTAATAATTTAGTCTCTACATCCCAGCTCCTATATTCATCAACAGTAATCATTTAGTCTCTACATCCCAGCTCCTATATTCCTCAACAGTAATCATTTAGTCTCTACATCCCAGCTCCTATATTCATCAACAGTAATAATTTAGTCTCTACATCCCAGCTCCTATATTCATCAACAGTAATCATTTAGTCTCTACATCCCAGCTCCTATATTCATCAACAGTAATCATTTAGTCTCTACATCCCAGCTCCTATATTCATCAACAGTAATCATTTAGTCTCTACATCCCAGCTCCTATATTCCTCTACAGTAATAATTTAGTCTCTACATCCCAGCTCCTATATTCATCAACAGTAATCATTTAGTCTCTACATCCCAGCTCCTATATTCCTCAACAGTAATCATTTAGTCTCTACATCCCAGCTCCTATATTCATCAACAGTAATAATTTAGTCTCTACATCCCAGCTCCTATATTCATCAACAGTAATCATTTAGTCTCTACATCCCAGCTCCTATATTCCTCAACAGTAATCATTTAGTCTCTACATCCCAGCTCCTGTATTCCTCAACAGTAATAATTTAGTCTCTACATCCCAGCTCCTATATTCATCAACAGTAATCATTTAGTCTCTACATCCCAGCTCCTATATTCCTCAACAGTAATCATTTAGTCTCTACATCCCAGCTCCTATATTCATCAACAGTAATCATTTAGTCTCTACATCCCAGCTCCTATATTCATCAACAGTAATCATTTAGTCTCTACATCCCAGCTCCTATATTCCTCAACAGTAATCATTTAGTCTCTACATCCCAGCTCCTGTATTCCTCAACAGTAATCATTTAGTCTCTACATCCCAGCTCCTATATTCATCAACAGTAATCATTTAGTCTCTACATCCCAGCTCCTATATTCATCAACAGTAATCATTTAGTCTCTACATCCCAGCTCCTATATTCCTCAACAGTAATAATTTAGTCTCTACATCCCAGCTCCTATATTCATCAACAGTAATCATTTAGTCTCTACATCCCAGCTCCTATATTCCTCAACAGTAATCATTTAGTCTCTACATCCCAGCTCCTATATTCCTCAACAGTAATCATTTAGTCTCTACATCCCAGCTCCTATATTCCTCAACAGTAATAATTTAGTCTCTACATCCCAGCTCCTATATTCCTCAACAGTAATAATTTAGTCTCTACATCCCAGCTCCTATATTCCTCAACAGTAATCATTTAGTCTCTACATCCCAGCTCCTATATTCATCAACAGTAATCATTTAGTCTCTACATCCCAGCTCCTATATTCCTCAACAGTAATAATTTAGTCTCTACATCCCAGCTCCTATATTCCTCAACAGTAATCATTTAGTCTCTACATCCCAGCTCCTATATTCATCAACAGTAATCATTTAGTCTCTACATCCCAGCTCCTATATTCCTCAACAGTAATAATTTAGTCTCTACATCCCAGCTCCTATATTCCTCAACAGTAATCATTTAGTCTCTACATCCCAGCTCCTATATTCATCAACAGTAATCATTTAGTCTCCACATCCCAGCTCCTGTATTCCTCAACAGTAATAATTTAGTCTCTACATCCCAGCTCCTATATTCATCAACAGTAATCATTTAGTCTCTACATCCCAGCTCCTATATTCCTCAACAGTAATAATTTAGTCTCCACATCCCAGCTCCTATATTCATCAACAGTAATCATTTAGTCTCTACATCCCAGCTCCTGTATTCCTCAACAGTAATCATTTAGTCTCCACATCCCAGCTCCTATATTCATCAACAGTAATCATTTAGTCTCTACATCCCAGCTCCTATATTCATCAACAGTAATCATTTAGTCTCTACATCCCAGCTCCTAAATTCCTCAACAGTAATCATTTAGTCTCTACATCCCAGCTCCTATATTCCTCAACAGTAATCATTTAGTCTCTACATCCCAGCTCCTATATTCATCAACAGTAATCATTTAGTCTCTACATCCCAGCTCCTATATTCCTCAACAGTAATCATTTAGTCTCTACATCCCAGCTCCTAAATTCCTCAACAGTAATCATTTAGTCTCTACATCCCAGCTCCTATATTCCTCAACAGTAATCATTTAGTCTCTACATCCCAGCTCCTATATTCATCAACAGTAATCATTTAGTCTCTACATCCCAGCTCCTATATTCCTCAACAGTAATCATTTAGTCTCTACATCCCAGCTCCTATATTCCTCAACAGTAATCATTTAGTCTCTACATCCCAGCTCCTATATTCATCAACAGTAATCATTTAGTCTCTACATCCCAGCTCCTATATTCATCAACAGTAATCATTTAGTCTCTACATCCCAGCTCCTATATTCATCAACAGTAATCA